>NW_026652293.1:24959094-25200974 GCF_009828535.3 Hylobates moloch
TTCTTTCTTTCTTTCTTTCTTTCTTTCTTTCTTTCTTTCTTTCTTTCCTTTCTTTCTTCCTTTCTTCTTTCTTTCTTTCTTTCCCCTCTCTCTCTCTTTTTCTTTATTTCCTTCCTTCCTTCCTTCTTTCTTTTATTATACTTTGAGTTCCAGGGTACATGTGCACAACGTGCAGGTCTGTTACATATGTATACATGTGCCATGTTGGTGTGCTGCACCCATTAACTCGTCATTTACATTAGGTATATCTCCTAATGCTATCCCTCCTCCCTCCCCTGACCCCATGACAGGCCCTGGTGTGTGATGTTCCCCTTCCTGTGTCCAAGTGTTCTGATTGTTCAATTCCCACCTATGAGTGAGAACATGTGGTGTTTGGTTTTTTTGTCCTTGTGATAGTTTGCTGAGAATGATGGTTTCCAATTTCAACCATATCCCTAAAAAGGACATGAACTCATCCCTTTTCATGGCTGCATAGTATTCCATGGTGTATAGGTGGAGGGCTCTACTTCTACAGCAGGCTTCTGCCTGGACATCCAGGCTTTTTCATACACAATCTGAAATTCAGGAAGAGGCTCTCAAGCCTCAATTGTTGCACTCTGTGCACCTGCAGGCTTAGCATCATGTGGTAGCTGCTAAGGTTTATCGTTTGCACCCTCTGAAGCAGTGGTCCAAGCTGTGCCTGGACCTCTTTGGGCCATGGCTAGAGATGGAGACACTGGGATGTGGAGAGCAATGTCCTGAGGCTGTCCATGGCAGTGGGGCCCTGGGTCTGGACCATGAAGCTATTCTATGCTCTTTTCTTGATTATTAGCACTTGGCTCTTTTTTACTTATGCAAATTCTTACAGCTCACTTAAATTCTTTCCCTGAAAATGGGCTTTCTACCACATGGACAGCATGCAAACTTTCCAAACATTTACAATCTGCTTCCCTTTTATGTATAAGTTTCAACTTTAGATCATTTCTTTGCTGACACAAATAAGTTGTCAGAAGCAGCCAGGCCACATCATCAATGCTTTGCTGCTTAGACATTTCTTCCACCAGATACCCTAAATCAACCCTCTCAAGTTCAAAGTCCCACAGACCCCTAGAGCAGTGGCACAATGCAGGCAAGTTCTTTGCTAAGGAATATCAAAAGTGACATTTACTTCAGTTCCCTATAACTTACTGATTTCCATCTGAGACCTCATCAGCCTGGCCTTCACTGTCCTTCTAACTGCCAGCATTTTGGTAATAACCATTCAACCAGTCTCTAGGAAGTTCCAAATTATCCCTCATCTTCCAGTCTTCCCCTGAGCATGCCAGATTCTTCCAACCTCTTCCCATTACCCAGTTCCAAAGCTGCTTCCACATTTTTGGGTATCTTTAGGACAAAGTACCAATTTTCTGTATTAGTCAGTTCTTGTATTGCTATAAAAGAGCAAGGGAGAGTGAGGGGAGAGGTGCTGCAAACTTTTAAACAACTAGATCTTAAGAGAACTCACTCATTATCATGAGAACAGCACCAAAAAAGGTGGTGCTAAACCATTCACCAGAAATTTACCCTCATAATGCTGCCACCTCCCACCAGGCACATATCCAATACTGGGTATGATAATTTGACATGAGATTTTGTGAGGGCACAGATCCATACCATATCAAACCGAATTAGAAAATTCTACTGGAGATTAGCAGAGGACTAAATAAAGCAGAAGAAAAAATTAATGCATTTGAAATTAAATAAAATTAAACAAAACACTCAACCCACGGGACACAAAAGAAATCAAAAGGGAAATTAGAAAATACCTCTAAACAAGCAAAAACAAACAAAAAAATCAACTTATAAGCTATAAGATATTTTCCTTAAACTCTATTGAAAACACAAATAAAATACCCATAGAAGTTACACACACACACAAGATAAAGAAATCAAATCATATTAATATGGAAAGTTAAGAAAACACAAAGAAATAGCAAGAGAGAAAACACAGGGACAAAGAACTATAAGACAAATGGAAAACAATAAACAAAATGCAATAGCAAATAATTCCCTATCAACAATAACTTTAAATGTAAATGGCTTATGGTTCCTGATCAAAGACATGGAGTGGCTGAATGGATTAAGGAAAATAAGACCTAACTAGATGTTATCTACAAGAAATGAACTTCAGCTTTAAGGACATGCAGAGGCTGAAAGTAAAGGGATAGAAAAACATATCTCTTGGAAATAACAACCAAAAGAGAGCAAAGATGAATATACCTGTATAAGACAAAATAGATGTTAGGGAAAAAGATTGTCATAAGAGACAAGGAAACATATATTGAGAAAGTGTCAATTTATTGGGAGGATATTAATTTAACAAATTTTAATATATAGAACATGAGGCATATAAAACACACTGAATATATAAAACAAACATTGACAGAACCGAAGAGAGAAATATACAGTAATACAATAATAGAGTAGGAGTCTTCAATACACTACTTTCAATTATGGAAAAAACGCCTGACAGAAAATCAACAGAGATGACAGATTTGAACAACACCATACACCTAATTGGTCTAACAGACGCACACATAACATTTCACCCAAGATAAACAAAATTTATCTTCTTCTCAAGTGCACATGTAACATTCTCCACTATAGATCACAAGTTAGATCACAAAATAAGTCAAAAAAATTGAGATTTAAATCATACGAAGTATCTTTTCTAACCAAAATAAAATGGATTAGAAATCAATAACAGAAAAAAAATAGATTAAAAATTATAAATATGTAGAAATTGAACAAAACATTCTTGAACAACCAATGGGTTAAAAATGAAATCGAAAGGAAATTAGAAAATATCTAAAAACATGTGAAAACTTAACAGAACCTACTAAAACTCACAGGAAGCAGCACACACAGTATTTAGAGAGTAGTTTATAGTGGTAAATGCCTCCAATTGGTAAAATGCCTCCATTGAAAAAAAAAAGAATCTCAAAAAACCTAACTTGATATTCTTCCTGCTATTCAAAGTTAACTGTCAGAATATGTCACAGAGGCTCTGAACAAAGTGCACATACAGGGAAGGAACATATGTTCCCCAAAGGGAACATTACCATATGGAATGGGACTGTTCAGCTAGTACTCCAGGCCCAAGACAAGAACCTATGGATTCATTAGGTGGCCTATTTTCAGCACAGAATGTAACTCAAAGTTCAGCAAGTCAGAATTTATTTTGAGTCTGATTTCGACTGGCAACATGCTTTTTTAAAAAGTACTGAGCTGTGATTGTGAAGTAATGAGCATAAATTTGCATCCCTAGCATGTGGTACCTCTGTGGCCTTGGTTGTATCAAGATAAGTAAGAGTATTACTACCTCTGCATAAGTATTCTTTCTTCTATGCAGTTTTGTCTTTTATAAAAACGTGTTGTGACATGATACATGCAAAATTATTATTCAGACTTCAGAATTTAGAAAGAAGACTAACCACTTAATAGAACGTAAGGTCCAGGTGATGTCAAGAAAAAATGTATTATGTAACCTGATATTAAGGCAATAACAGCCTTGGCAATTAGAAAGATT
The DNA here is from genome assembly GCF_009828535.3 of Hylobates moloch. Classification (NCBI taxonomy): domain Eukaryota; kingdom Metazoa; phylum Chordata; class Mammalia; order Primates; family Hylobatidae; genus Hylobates; species Hylobates moloch. Next base: position 24,962,642 of record NW_026652293.1, read on the forward strand.
AGTATTGATTTACATTTTACATTTAAATAAATACATAGCATAGATTTCAGGCATTTTTAAAAAACTGAAACCAACATTTATGTATACTTTTTTTTGTTCTATATAAATTACAGACATTTTATTTGGAGAGATAAAAATGTAGATTGCTTATTAGCCACATTTATTATCTCTCCAAATAAAATGTATGTAATGTTGTTACTTTTTGCCTAGGTGCAAATATAAGAAAATGTTCATCTTATTCTACACATCTTTTGTTAACTGTAAATAAAACTATAATGCAATCTCAGAAATAACTGCATGACCATTTCTAGCACAGTAAAACAAATAAAGAAATGCTAAATAGAAAAGTATCCCTTAATGACCAACCATTACCCCATTATAGATGTTTTGATTCTTTTTCATATTTTTTGCAGTATTAAGATTTACACATGGCCGGTCGCGGTGGCTTACGCTTGTAATCCCAGCACTTTGGGAGGCCGAGGTTGGCGGATCACGAGGTCAGGAGATCGAGGCCACGGTGAAACCCCGTCGCTACTAAAAATACAAAAAATTAGCCGGGCGTGGTGGCGGGCGCCTGTAGTCCCAGCTACTCGGAGAGGCTGAGGCAGGAGAATGGCGTGAACCCAGGAGGCGGAGCCTGCAGTGAGCCGAGACTGCGCCACTGCACGCCAACCTGGGCGACAGAGCGAGACTCCGTCTCAAAAAAAAAAAAAAAAAAAAAAAAAGAAAAATATCCCTTAATGACCAACCATTACCCCATTATAGATGTTTTGATTCTTTTTCATATTTTTTGCAGTATTAAGATTTACACATGGCCGGTCGCGGTGGCTTACGCTTGTAATCCCAGCACTTTGGGGAAGGCCGAGTTTGGCGGATCACGAGGTCAAGGGAGATCGAGGCCACGGAGGTGGAGTGAGAAACCCCGTCGCTACTAAAAATACAAAAAATTAGCCGGGCGTGGTGGCGGGCGCCTGTAGTCCCAGCTACTCGGAGAGGCTGAGGCAGGAGAATGGCGTGAACCCAGGAGGCGGAGCCTGCAGTGAGCCGAGATCACGCCACTGCACTCCAGCCTGGGCGACAGAGCGAGACTCCGTCTCAAAAAAAAAAAAAAAAAAAAGATTTACACATTAAGGAATTCTAATGTTACTCATTACCAAACAGACATATTTTGCCTTCAAGATATAAAAGTAGTACTGCGTTCCAGTATTGTAATTTAATCAAGCAAGCAGGTGGTTAATAAAGGCATTCTCAAAATTTGAAACCATTTACAATACCAAGAATTTGAGAAATATAAGAATTTTTACTATGCAACATCAAAATTTGTAGCAGAAAAACTTATGTGAGTTCAATGTAACTCTCTGGTAAATTTGGTCTCAGTAGAATATAGATTGATGATATTTGGCAAAAAGTTTTAAACTAAGAACTTACAAGATATTTCTTAAATCTTTATTGCTCTTTCTGTCAAGTCAATTCAAAAAACAAATCTGTCCTTAGAGTAATTGAAATTTGCTCTAGATTGTCATTGAATGATATACAGCAATACACTTTGATTATAGTATCAGGAATTTTTATTTTTTATTGAGTATTACAGTGGAACAGGAAAATAAATGATTTATCAACTGTTGGCAAGGAGATAATTGTGTAGTTTGTTCAACTAAAATTATGTCTATTTTTTACATCCTTTGCAAGGTTAAAATATTAATGCCATAAGTCATATGTCAATGGAAATTTGATAGTCTTATAAGATCTACTAAAGTGTAGTCAAATAGTTGTTTTGCTTCACTCTTACATATTTCTGTTAAATGCAAAATATCCAAGCAGCATTGCCAGGATACTGTACAACTTATTCGACCAATGGCTTAGAAATCATTTGATAAGATCACTGTGTATTTAATTGTATTGCCTTCAAGGTTTTAGACAGTAATCTGAAAGTGTTATCTAAAATAAAACCACTATGTTACCTAAAGAAATGCTCATGCTATAGAAAGCTCACACAGTCCCAAGTTAACAAATTTTGAGGTTTTTCAAAATAATAGAAAGGATGTTGGTAAAACCAAGCTCCAAAGCAAATATAATTGTTGCTGATATAATACTATAAAATGACTTAAATAGTTTAAATGAGTTTGTGGATGCTGCAACGCTTTAAAAATTTCTAAGTTTCTACATGGTAGTTCAAAGTTACCATCCTATGTAATCAAGAGAAATCTGCACCTCAGGTAATTCCAGTTGATGTAACTCTGTTGGTCAATTATAAGTAGGAATTCAACAAATACAGTTTTGTTTCTTGTAACACATATGATATATGTACCCATAAACACATTCATATTTTTATTTATCTATTTTTATTTTATTTTATTTATTTTACTTCATTTTATTTTATTTTATTTTATTATTATTTTATTTTGAGACGGAGTCTCGCTCTGTGGCCCAGGCTGGAGTGCAGTGGTGTGATCTCTGCTCACTGCAACATCCGCCTCCCAGGTTCAAGTGACTCTCCTTCCTCAGCCTCCTGAGTAGCTGGGATTACAGGCGCGCCACCACGCCCAGCTCATTTTTGTATTTTTAGTAGAGACAAGGTTTCACCATGTTGGGCAGGCTGGTCTCAAACTCCTGACCTCATTATCAACCCGCCTTGGCCTCCAAAAGTGCTGGGATTACAGGCGTGAGCGCATGCATTATATTGGACAAAAATGCATGAATAGATACTTTTATTTGATATTTTTATATTTTTCAAAATCAAAACTTGATCTTTCAAAATAACGTGAAGTACAAAATATCACCTTGCATTCATTAAAGGAGTTTAAAGAAAATACATTTTTATACTAACATAATTTTCTTTAGTCACAAGAATTACAAAACACTACTCTGTTTTTACAAATTTCTCAAATCTGAGAAAATAAAGGACAAATAAAGAAAACAATGAAAGTATTGATTATTATTCACAAGTGATTTCATTTTAATCAAGTATATTTGTTTTATCAGGATTATTGGAAACATATAGCCAATAGAGATTGTCAATTTATACTTAATGCTAAGATAGGCATATGAAACATAGGTAGACATGGCATATATTCATATAAATTCCTATGTAGTCATAAGCATACATAATAATATATAAATATGCATATACAATAAATTTATTTAGCTATTAGACGTTGAGCATCTCAAGTCTAAAAATCTGAAATCCAGAATGCTCCAAAATTTGAAACATTTTGGATGCCAATGTGACACTCAAAGGAAATGAAATTTGGGCCTTTGGGATTTCAGATTTTCAAATTTGACATTATCAGCATTTAAGTGTACTGCACATATTTCAAAATCCCTAAAATACAAAATTTGAAATACTTCTGGTCCCAAGCATTTCAAATAACAGATATTCAGTCTGTGCTATATGAATAAATTGGTAAGAATCGCCATAGGGAAATTAGGTGATTTACGATTTTGAATCTATATTTGATAGAGTATTGAATTTAAATGAATAGATTGGATTTAAAATTTGGGCCAATTTATTGCTCAATTGGGTGGAAGGTTTTATTAAATCCCTGCTATCGTTGTTTGCAAGTGATACCCCTACATCTGCACTGGCTTTTTATGACTTTTTTATTCTTAGATTTAAAATATTTTTGTTTTTTTCCTTATTATATAAAGAAAAATTATAATTAATGAGGTAATTTTTTGTGTGTCTAATTGTAGATATTTGAGACAGGTCACCTAAAATATTAATGACAATGATGAAAAGTTCTTAATTTGTCTCAGGCATTTTATTTATAAAATCTTTGCATTATCTTGAGAAAGTAAACAGAATCAGAAGAGTATTAATTCAATTGTCAATATTTAATTGAGATTAAAAAAGATATGTTGACATGTTGGTGTCAATTCAATCGTTTTAAACCCTTACTACTTTACAAAATACAGAATTTCCTTATAGAAAATTCTAAAATTTACATTGTACACCTGTACATCTGCTTGTTTTTTTTTCATCCAATTGTAATGGCTAAAACCATATTAAGAGTAATTTTTTTAGACTGAGTAGTTTTTTGGTTTTGTTTTGCTTTAATTTTTATTTTAAGTTCAGGGGTACATATACAGGTTTATTATATAGGTAAACTTATGTCATGGGAGTTTGTTTTACAGATTATTTCATCACCCCAGTATTAAGCCCAGAACTCATTAGTTATTTTTTTCTGATCCACTCCGTCCTTCCACCCTCCACCCTCTGATAGGCTCCTGTCTGTTATTCCCCTCTATGTGTCCATGTGTTCTCATCATTTAGCTTCTACTTATAAGTGAGAACATGCGGTATTTGGTTTTCTGTTTCTGCATTAGTTTGCTAAGGATAATGGCCTCCAGCTTTATGCATGTTCCTGCAAAGGACATGATCTCATTATTTTTTATGGCAGTATAATATTCCATGATGTATACGTACCACATTTTATTTATCCAGTCTACCACTGATGGGCATTTAGGTTGATTCCATGTCGTAATAGGTTTTAGACATAAATGCCAAACATGAACAAAAATTAAACTATTTTTATGTATAATGATGTAATATAGAAAACTAATACTTGGAGTATAAAAATTATAACAGAAATTGATTTTATAAATACATAGGAAAATTTATTATTGTTCTGTAATCCTTATTTATTTTGTTAAAACATTCAAAATGTTCTGTTGATCATATTTCTATATGGAAGTGGAAAATAAAACTAGTGCAGCTAATAGATGTTTGTTACACTGTAATTTTAAAGGGTGAACTATAGTGTTATTTTTCCTTGTTCCTATTTAAAGCTTTATCAAGTTTGAAGAATACTCTCCTTCTGCATTTCTCACCGTGTGATTTATGATAAAATGAGCATCTTTCCATGTTTAGGCAAAAATCTTATCCAAATTGCTAAATTTGGATAAGATTTCATCATGTTACCCTTTGCAGTTTCAGTGTCTTGAAATATCTCTGAATTCCATTAATGGGAAGGTTTTTGCCCATGTCAATTCCTCTGGACATCATTATTTGTATTATAATCACTTTTCTCGATTGTATTGATAAGATTGCCGTAACTAAGCTTCCTTGGCTGCACATTAGAATCTTGGTCAGCTATTTCTTCTATCGTGCCATATATATTCAATTTAAATTTTACTTTCATTGTTATTACATTTATTGTTTGTTGCATTTTACCCTTGTTGGCCCATCTCTTTTATTTATGTATTTATTTTTTGTAAAATGACATGTGGGTTTATCACATGATACAGTAAAATATTACACACTTTGCTGTCTGTGTGTGAGCAGAATAACAGATGAATAGTGACCTATTACTGTCCAACCTTGATTGATGTGATGTGATTAGTTGTTGATCATGATATACAGTTGCTATATATGCAGTGATTTGTAGAATAGAGAGCTAACCACAAACTTAATGCTATATGCAATTATCCACAGCTGATATATCATGGTAACTGAAATTTGTACTGTGTGTTGTGGGTACTGGTGTTATTTAACTAAGCCATGGTAACAGAAATTTGTGCATATATAAATTGTTCATAGTGATGCTGCCTATATTTGTATGTTAATATATAACTTCAAATAAACCTGCCACAAGGTGGAAATAATAAAAAGTAATTTAATAATCTCATTCATGATATTATAAACAGTTCAATGCAAAGAGTCAGAGAAAAACACACTTGTTACAATTTGTATTGTTTGTATTGTTCAATGATATGTATCAATTTGGTCCGTAATTTAAAAAGTAAACCTTAACCATAAAAAAATTAATTGACAGCAAAATAATTTTATCTATATGGCACACGATTATATCAGTGCTTTCAAGCTGTTTACAAAACTAAATACTTTTATACGTTGATAAATTGATACATATTAAACAAATAATAAATTGTTAACATAGCAAGATTCATAAAAACATCCAAACTATGATTATATTTTTGTAAAAAGTAAAAAAAAAAGATTTCTATTGAACATTATCTCTTGCTATTTATCTACTCTACCTAATCCTATGTATCTTTGCATAGCACACAGAAGAAGAACTCACCAGCATTAACGATGGTTTGCTGGTGACTGGACATGACTGTCAAGCAGAATGCATGTAATCAGAAACATGCATGGCTCTTATAATTTTAAATATTTAAAAATATCTAGTTTAGAAACTGGAAAGAAACAACCATCAAGCATACTCAACTGAGAACAAATTTAATCTAATGCAGTTGTCAAATTTCTATGGAAATAAATCTAATTTATACAAATTGTTTGGAAAATTCAATGCTCCTGTATCGATTTAAATCATTAGTTTGCACCAAGCACCAAAATAAAATCTGGTTAAATTAAGTCAGTGTGCAACCTGTATTGATATAGGTAAATAGTACATTCAGACTGATGGAAAGATGACAGCAGACAATGGCAGGGATGCCCTGCATGCTATTTGCATAGATCAACCAACATTTATTTAGCTAATGGATAGAAATAAAGAAGTTAGTGGATCAAGGAATCAAGATTAAACAGCTGAATAATTAATATAATTTTTTAGGATGTACAATATTTCGAGGTTTCAGGTCTCAAAAATCTTCACCAAGGGGAGATGAGCTACAGATGACAACACCTGAGTGAATCGGTGTTACATCTGTGCTTCATTCAAGTGCAGCTTCAAATAAATAAGGGTAAAACAGCTCTGTGAACAGGTTATGCTACCTGTATGCTGGGAGTCATCATGTTAAAAATTAGTTTAGATAATATTCAATGTAAACACAGTATACAATACATATAACATGCAAATACATATAACGTGGGAATATATTACCACCAAATTTGGCAAATTCTTAATCTATGCCATCTATAAAAACTTTCAAAAGATTAAGACTGACATTAACCTCTTTTTATGTGACAGTCACTTTCATAAAAGTTATGCATGTACTATCTAATTAAGGAAGTACATATTACAACCAGGGAATTACCCAGTCATCATTTTTTACCTTTAGCCTTCCCAGGCAGAGCCAGCCTAATATAAGTGCTTTCTGGTATTTAGAACTGTGGAAACAGAACAAAGGTCATTTATTAGTCAACGTAGGTTAACCACTATAACATCTCCTTTAGTAGCTTAATTGAAAATAATTGTTTTTTATTTGTGTTTGTTTTCTTCACTCGCACTCACTTCACAGTGCAGTGCCCTCCAAAGCTCTCTATTCTGTACAATCATTGAGGAATTCAGATTGTTTCTATCTAGGGGCTCTACTACACCCTGGGGTCATATAATCTGGCCAATTGTCAAAAGCCTCCAGGGAGGGTGCACAGAGGAAGTATGCAGGCAGTTTTACTAGGGGCATCCTGAAAGTGCCATCCCTCACTCTCCACCCACCAACCCCCATGCCTTTGGCCTGAACTCAGTCATACAGTGCCACCTAACTTCAGGAGTCTGGAAAACAGAGGCTATCTGATTTCTCATAAGGAAAAAATGTGACTTTGTGACTATATTGCATGTCACTCTCAGAGGTCATCTCCCCAGGCATCTCTGGAAGTCATATTAAGAGAAATGTAGCATAAATACAGAGCCTATGCTTCAAAAACACTACAGGTAAAAGAACACACACACACACACACACACACACACACAAGCATACACATGAACAACAAAAAATAGGTGAATATTTAATGGATTTAAGATGGGGAATAACTTCTCAATTTTCAATGAAGTACACGAAATCACAAAGAAATAAGCCAGTATTCTTTACTAAATGAACGTTTAAAATTATATAGAACAACATAATTAATAATTATTTTTGTGGAAAAAATTACTTGGGAAAACATTTCTAGTAAATATGAAAAGCGATTAATACCTACTTCTTAGAAAAGTTCTCAAAAATTTAAGATTAACATTAACCTTTTTTAAAGTGTCAGGCATTTTCATAATGGCTGTACAGTGGACCCTTGAACAACACAGGGGTTAGGAATGCAGACTTTCCATACAGTCAAACATATGCATAGAAAGTTTTACTCCCTAAAAGCTTTACCAACAGCCTGCTGTTGACTGGAAGTCTTATAGATAACATAAACAGTCAACCATATTTTGTATGTTTATATGCATTACATGAATCACTCTTACAATAAAGAAAGCTAGAGAGATGAAAATGTTGTTAAAAAAATCATAAGTAAAAGAAAATATATTTAATATTCATTAATTGGAAGTGGATCATCACAAAGATCTTAACTTTCATTGTCTTTATGTTGAGTCACCTGAGGACTAAGAAGAAAAGTTTGGGTTGGTCTTGTTGTCTCAGAGGTGGGCAGAGGCAGGAAAAAGTAGAACAGGTGAAAAAGAGGCAGGAGAGATGGCCATACTTTGTGTGATTTGACAGAAACACATCATAATTTTTTCCTGAGTTTTTGCTTTTCCATTTCTCTAAAAATACTTCTCTAGATTACCAATCCTCCACACAGATTTCAATATATGGTACATATCAAGCAATTCAACTTTTTCTTGTAAAGTCATGATTTTTCTCTGCTTCTCAGGAGCACTTCCAGTATCACTAGTGGCACTTTGTATGAGTCCCATGGTGTTATTCAAGGTTTATTGTAGTGTACTAAGCATGATTAACAATAAGTGAGAATTGTAAGTTATCACTTTTACTTTGATATGCAGTTAGAAAGAACTGCTTCCGTGGAGATGATTAGCATCACATGGCATTTTAAGTGGATACTTGTAATACTTGAGCTCACAGCAACAGGAACAGAAGGTGGCTACAACATTATGACAGTAGTAGAGTATGTACTACAGTTAATTTTACGCAGTTATGATTTAATACTGCATCTTTATGTTTGTTTATGTTTCTACTGCAAGTGATGCCATTTACACTCTGTTTGTGTATGTATATTTTGATAAATTTTAATGTTTTATAAGAGAAAGTGGGTGATAAAATAGACTAGTATCTGTAGTAGCTACAGTATTATAGTATATAGATCTATAGACATTATAGACTAGTATCTACAGACACTAACCATTATAGATCATAGTATTATAGATAGTATAGTATCCATAGATACTAGTATATTTTATAATGATTAAATAGTATCATTCATTAGATTAAACAGACTAGTAGTGAATGATAAAACAGATGAGTATCTACATATATTTTATGCATTCATGACATATATATATAATTTTTTAAGCTTTAAATAAATATGTATAGACTATGCAGTATACTTGCTAGTTTTTCACACTGTCACAAATCTGGAAAAGTTTTTATAATATATTTATTGGAAAAAATACACACATAATTAGATCCACGCAGCTCAAATCTAGGTTGTTCAAAGGTCAAGTGTAAATGTATTGTGTTACTTATTTACACTAAAATCTCAATAATTATTGAGTGTATTTTACTGATAAAGATACCAATTTCCAGAAAGGTCAAAGTAATTTTCCCAAGTTCACAATGTTTATAAGTTGATGAACACTCCAGATCATAAGAAAAAATACTCAAAAATAGCAACAAAAAGAGAAGTGTTAAAACCGGATCTAATTAAACTAAAGAGCTTCTGCACAGCAAAAGAAACTACCACCAGAGTAAACAGGCAACCTACAAAATGGAAGAAGATTTTCACAACCTACTCATCTGACAAAGGGCTAATATCCAGAATCTACAATGAACTCAAACAAATTTACAAGAAAAAAACAAACAACCCCATCAAAAAGTGGGCAAAGGACATGAACAGACACTTCTCAAAAGAAGACATTTATGCAGCCAAAAAACACATGAAAAAATGCTCATCATCACTGGCCATCAGAGAAATGCAAATCAAAACCACAGTGAGATACCATCTCACACCAGTTAGAATGGCCATCATTAAAAAGTCAGGAAACAACAGGTGCTGGAGAGGATGTGGAGAAATAGGAACACTTTTACACTGTAGGTGGGACTGTAAACTAGTTCAACCACTGTGGAAGTCAGTGTGGCGATTCCTCAGGGATCTAGAACTAGAAATATCATTTGACCCAGCCATCCCATTACTAGGTATATACCCAAAGGACTATAAATCATGCTGCTAAAAGACACATGCCCACATATGTTTATTGCGGCACTATTCACAATAGCAAAGACTTGGAACCAACCCAAATGTCCAACGATAGACTGGATTAAGAAAATGTGGCACATATATACCATGGAATACTATGAAGCCATAAAAAATGATGAGTTCATGTCCTTTGTAGGGACATGGATGAAACTGGAAACCATCATTCTCAGTAAACTATCGCTAGGACAAAAAACCAAACACCACATGTTCTCACTCATAGGTGGGAATTGAACAATGAGAACACATGGACACAGGAAGGGGAACATCACACTCCCGGGACTGTTGTGGGATGTGGGGAGGGGGGAGGGATAGCATTAGGAGATATACCTAATGCTAAATGAAGAGTTAATGGGTGCATCACACCAACATGGCACATGGATACATATGTAACAAACCTGCACATTGTGCACATGTACCCTAAAACTTAAAGCATAATAAAAATAAAAAAAAGAAAAAAAACTGGCAAATGAAAATGACATATTATTGAAGATTAAATTTACACTGTTCCAGCAGGTTAAGAAGGAAGAAACTAGGGGAAGGTAGGGGGAAACGACATACTTAACATATTTATGCCCTAAGTTTCTGTGCATAGGCATTGCACAAGGAATTTTGGGCAAATGAGAAGGACAAATACACAGAGGCATGCACCTACATATGTGCACACACACATGCATTGTCTGTGATGTGCAGAGTAATGATCAACAATAAATGTCAATCTCCTAAAACCATGAAACCTGCAGACCTGTTAGACTGTATGGCAGAGAAAAATTAAGCTTGCTTCTTTTGATGGTTTATTTTACAAGTCAGCTTGGCTAGGCCAAGGTATCCAAATATTTGGTCAAATACCAGTCTAGATATTCTATGAAAGTAATTTTTAGATGAGGATAACATTTAAATCTGTGGACTTTCAGATAAGCTTATACCTTTCCATAATATGGGCGGACCTCCTCCAATCAGCTGAAGGCCTTAAGAAAAAAAAGACTGACATCTTCTGAGGAAGAGGGGATTCTCCTCCAGACTGCTTGAAAACTGGAGCTGCAACATCAACTCTTCCCCGGGCCTCCTTCTGTTTCTTGGCCTATCCTTCAGATACCAAAATTTCCAGTCTCCATATTGCATATGCCAATTCCTAAACTTCAATCTGTATCTCTGTAGATACACATATCTTATTTGCTATGTTTCTCTGGAGAACCATAACTAATACACTAATCAACTAGCTTTTTAAAATTATACCTTAAATTCTGGGATACATGTACAGAGTGAGCAGGTTTGTTACATAGGTATACATGGGCCATGATGGTTTGCTGCACCCATCAACCCGTCATCTACATTAAGTTATTCTCCTAATGCTATCCCTCCCCTTGCCCACCACCCCCTGACAGGCCCCGGTGTGTGATGTTCCCCTCCCTGTGTTCGTGTGTCCTCTTTGTTCAACTCCCACTTACAAGTGAGAACATGTGGGGTTTGGTTTTCTGTTCCTGTGTTGGTTTGCTGAGAATGATGGTTTCCAGCTTCACCCATGTGAGAGTCTCCTAAATTGTCTTGGTGTGCCAAATGTAATTACAAGAGTTCTTAAAAGTGGAAGGAAGTCTGGATTGAAGGGAGATGCGACTACGGAAGATACCATTATGTTGCAATGTGAAACAAATTCAATCTGCCCTTGCTGTCTTTGGACATGGAATGAGAAGACTAAAACTCAAGGAACGCGAGTAACTTCCAGAAGCAAGAAAAGACAAGACAACATATTTCCTATGTTATTTATTTCCTAAATAACCTTCTAACACTTTTAGCCCAGTAAGACTTGTGTTGAACTTCTAACTTACAGAATTTTAAGACAGTAAATTTGTGTTTTAAACCACGACATTTGTGGTAATTTGTTTTAGCAGCGATAGAAAAGACATGCATGTCTTACTCCTATACAAATCTAGAGATATGTAGCTATATTAGAAATACCATCACTTGTAAAGTACTCTTTTGTGAATTCTGAAGGTTCCTTCTGTATGTATTGAAAGCATTCGATCATTTATTTTGCCAGAAATAATATATCTCTGTGTATATTAAAATTACTTCAAGGATAAGGAACTATATAGGATGAAGTTTGCAGAATATTTTGTTACTGAAACCAAATACATCAGCAATATAAGCATGACTTAATCGTAGACAAAATTTATATATGATATCTTTATATTCAAATTAATTTTACTGATAGTATTAGACCGCAGTTCCCATCTTGTTCATAGAGGTTAAACGTATACCTACTGAAAGAAATGACAATTAAAAATGCCGATAAATGTAAAATATCAAGATATTTGCATTATACCTGTTTATTTATTTATGCATTATTGATTAATTTTTATTTGTTTTATGGGAAGCAGAATGAGACATGTATAATTTTTCCATTATTTTGTCCCTATCTCTTTCCTGCCCACAATCATATTCTCCTGCCCATGGTGAGAGAGAACATAATTTGAAGATGTATCTCATCAAGGGGCATGATCACTTCTCACACTTTGTATTAGGGTAGGTGCCAGCAATTATATCGAAGGCTATTTATCCCTGCACATGACAGATATTAAATTCCTGATATTATCTATTTAAACTGTGGTCAGGTAATTACAAAACCTTTCCTCGGTGACAATGGGCAGGGAGGAAAGAACATAAAGAAGCCATTACCTGTTTCCAAGTATGCACAGAAACCATCTCTGGTATAGTAATTATAAGGATCACTTAATTTTCAGAGGTCTCTATTCCCATGTGAGCTGTGTGATCAGAAGAGGTCTACTAACTATCAAATATATAAAGCCTTCTAATAATTTCTGTACCTCAGGTAATAAAGAGTACAGTGCAGAGCAGGAATTGAGATTTTAAATGGATTAATTTTTATATGTGTTCAACTCCAAATAGCTTTAGACTTTTTCAGTATGTGCAGGGAAAATAAAAATTGAAACCAAATATTCTGTGAATAAAATTGTCTTAAGGAATTATTAACATCAACATAATAATTGTTCAAATAACAGTTACAATTTAAAAAAATTGACATCCAATAAAAATACTTACTTACTATTGCACTGCAGATATCAAAAATTGTGAGGTCTGATGGCTTCTAAGCAAGATACTTCACTGAGAGCTTAACATATTTATGTCACTTGACTCTTTTCACATCATTCAAATAAGTGCCATGGTTACTCTCATTTTAAAGATTTAAAAAACGTCAGTAACTTACAACTCATATTTCACCTTTCCATTTTATTGCAAATAGCCCTATATATTTTCCAATGAAATTCATTTGTTACTTTAGATATGTATTTCCAGTTCTATAATATTGAAATTGAGTAGAGATTATCTATTGGTCCTTATGTATGTACCTTGGTTTTTTTGTGTGTGTATGTGGGGCGGAGATGTCTTTGCAAACATCTAATCTGGTAAATTGGGCAGTGTAATGATTGAATTACAATTAAAAAATACATCTGTACCTGCAGTTTAAGTGATAGATTTGAAGGGAGCTCCATGACTTAAAGTCACAAAGGTACGGCCGGGCGCCGTGGCTCACGCTTGTAATCCCAGCACTTTGGGAGGCCGAGGCGGGCGGATCACGAGGTCAGGAGATCGAGGCCACGGTGAAACCCCTTCTCTACTAAAAATACAAAAAATTAGCTGGGCGTGGTGGCGGGCGCCTGTAGTCCCAGCTACTGGGAGAGGCTGAGGCAGGAGAATGGCGTGAACCCGGGAGGCGGAGCTTGCAGTGAGCCGAGATCGCGCCACTGCACTCCAGCCTGGGCGACAGAGCGAGACTCTGTCTCAAAAAAAAAAAAAAAGTCACAAAGGTACTACAGCTTGAACATTTCACAAGCTTTATTTATATTGAGATGATTTCTTTTCTGCAAGGGCCTGTTATTAAAGTGCTTGCTCTTTTTCAGTTGTTGAAAAAGCATCCAGAAAGAAATGTTCACTTTTAGACACAGCTTTGAGGGTAATGTTAGCTAAATTCTTATAGGAAAAAAATATCAAAATAGGAGGATGCATTGTTATTCAGTTAACAAGATATGTTGGATATATACTCAATATTGTCACACATCTGAAAATTTGATGGGGACCATTTTTGTGACTTGATTACCACAAGATTTCAGGTGACAGCACAAGAAAAGTGGAAGGTTAGACCATGAAAGTTTCAACAAATTTTCTTGTCAAGGTCTGCAAAAATTTTACAGTAGCATTTGTATTTTCTCTAAAATAATGACATATTCTTGAGACAAAACTGATATTGGCAGGCCAGGGCTATAAATGTATTTGTGGTAAAAACTGTTGCATTAACTAAACTAACTGTTGCACAAGGAATACCTGATGGGCATTCATATTCAACTTCTGCAACGTTTTAAAGGGCAGCCCATCCAGATGTAGTATATTCATGAAAACTAGGCAGTATTTAATATCAGCAATCCCCAATACAACTAAAGAAAACTTACATGGAAAGAATTCCTTCTAAGAATAGCAAGAACTTGTTATTACTTGAAGTAGCATGTTTCTTTCCTATTTGCATTTTGCCAAACTCTGCCTGCCTGACCATGCTTTTCAATATGTACTATGTTTCTTGAAAAACATATTGATGATAAAAGAACACAATGTTACATCTAGGGCTTTAGATTGCATTTACGTTTTTGCTGAATAATTATTAGGTCTGGACAATATTTACTCCATGTGTTTTCTGCATACTTTATTGTGTAGGGGTTAAGGTCAAAACTATTTAAAAACAACTATTCTCTTTATTCTAGATTTAAAACATCTCATTTATTCTCATTTTATTTAGCTTTTCTGGTGGTAGGTTTTATTTATAACTCTAAGAACAATTTACTTCACTGGATTACAAACTTTCCAATGTCTATCTAGCATTGGTCATGATCATTTTTAATATACCGCTAATAGATATATTCGCAAATACAGTTTTTGAAACCTCTGATCATTTAGAAAACCATGAATATTTTGAGTAAAATAGTTGTGTTGTATTGGTGGGGGTATCTTTCATGTCCAGGGAATTCCCTGACCCCTTGTGCTTCCCTAGTGAGGCGATGACTCGCCCTGCTTCAGTTCACGGTTGGTGGGCTGCACCCACTGTCCTGCCCCCACTGTCTGACGAGTCCCAGTGAGATGAACCCAGTACCTCAGTTGGAAATGCAGAAATCATCCTCTTCTGCGTCGCTGACGCTGGGAGCTGTAGACTGGAGCTGTTCCTATTCGGCCATCTTGAACAGAATCTCTTCACTCCATTCTCACGAGAGAAAAGCTAACAGATTGAAAATCAACAACTCTTAATAGCTTCAGTCCTAGAATTTAGAGACAGGTGACTACAGAGAATCAAAATGCACAGAGAGGAGAAGGTGCAGCTGGGAGATACCAGGCCAAAGACTGGGAGAAACACTTACAGGGTAATTGATTAATTGCTGGAGATGGAGTGTAATCTAGCTCGAGACATAATTCATAGGTGCCACACCTTAGCAGGTACCTACAAACATTCATGGGTTCTATCTTCAGGAGCTAGACCTGTTTATCAGGGTGATGATAAAAGAAAACATGTCCTAATGCTTGCAACGCGGGGTGAGCGGGGAGTAACCATTTTGAAATACACCCACAGCATTCTTTTGTCATTAATAAAGGGTTTCCCTGAAAGGATCTTATTTTACCTGATCCTAATTGATTAAAGGGGGAAATAAATACCCAAATTGAGCCCCCTCTAATCTTTGACATGGGAAAAGGGAAATTTATAATTCCAGCGTTCAGTCCTACTAACAAGGCAGTGAGGAAGCTGAGAAGCACTTGTGAAGGTCACAGTGAGGGTAAGAGGCCCAGTAGAAGAATGATAACTAATCACAGGAACAAAGAATGCTTCCCCTCCCTCAATACCATATCACCACGTGAATAGGAGTCCTGTATAACGAAAGAGAATTATAGGTGAAAAGAACTGTGTGGCTCAGACCTTATTTAGGAATTAGTCTGTAGAGAAATCTAAAGATGACATAAGAGGCAAAGACCAGGGCATCAGAGAAAATTTTAACCTCTTACTCCTACAAAAATAGCAAACAATGACTTAGATAAACATAAGTCCTTACATAACAGATCTGTTTATTTCAGTTTCTTTTACCAAACATTATATTCAGCTTTCAACAAAAAATTAAAAGTTAGGATAAACAGCAAAAACAAAAACAAAATACAAAAATAACAGTCTGAAGAGACAAAGCAGCACTGTAACCAAACTTATACATGGCAGAGATTTTAGAATTACCAGACTGAAAATTTAAAATAATTGTGGCTAATATATTGGAGACTCTTACGGAAAACATGGACCATACGCAAGAATAGATGGACAATGAGCAATGTAGGTAAAATCAAATGGAAGAGCTAAAAATCAAAACACTGTGACAGAAATGAAGAATTCCTTTGATCTGATAATCACTGCACTGGAAATGGTTGAGCATAGAATCAGTGAGTTTGAAAATGTGTTGGTAGAGACTTTCCCAGCTGAAAAGTGAAGAGAAAAAATAATTTAAATATGAAACAAAATATCCATGAATTGCAGCACTATGAGAAGTATAACATATGGATAATGAAAATATCAAAAGGAGAAGAGAGAAAGGAGAAGAAGAAATATTTGAAGTAATAAAGGATCAGAATTTTCCAAAACTAATTACAGAAAACAAAACCAGAAAATTCCAAACAGGATATATGCCAAAATATGTATACTAGCGCATACTATATTTAAAACTAAATATAAGTTTAAAATTATATTTTAATATAATTAAATTAAAGACAGAAAAGGCAGAAAATTAAAGACAGAATCTTGAATGAAGTCAATGGGCAAGTCCTCTTCACCCATAGAAGAACACACATAAGGATTAGACTTCTCATTAAAATCAATGCAAAAAAAAAAACGAAAGATGGACTGAAATATTTGAAGTGTTGGAAGACAAAAAAATCCATCATCATAGAATTTTGTATCCAGTAAAATTATCTTTTAAAAATGAAAAATTGAGACTTCTGATTTCCAGTCTGGCATGTTAGGGAGCCATCCTTCCCATTCTTACAGCATGAAAAAAATATGAAGAGCTAAAAATCAACAACTCTTCTGAGATTAATCAGTGAATTGTGGTAAAAGGAAAAGTGCTACCCTCTAAATCAGAGAAATAAATAGGTGGATACAGAGGAGCAGCACAGAAGTAAAAACAAATGGTGAAACCAGCACTGGGTACATCATAGCTGTGTTTCAATTAAAAAAAAAGGCATATTAAAATATAAAAAACACAATCTGAAGACATAGAGCAAGCATCAGAAATAGACTCAAACATGGCAAAGATAATTAGTGATCAGAAAAATTTCTAAACAATCAAATAAAATCAACAGAATGCTGCGAGTTTCAATAGAAACATACAGAGAAATACAGTATCTTATTTGGAAAAACAAATATATGATTAAATTTATGAAAATAACATAAATTAATAATGAGGAATTATGTGCAATTATGCAACATCATATTTAAGAATGTAGAGTTAATAGATGACTTTCTAGCAAAATGCAAACTCTTACATTGATAAAAGGTAGACATTTGAATAGACTGCAAACAATATTGCAGAATTTCTGCAATTCAACAAAGTTGATCAGGCCCATATCATTCTATAACTTGGTTAAAATCAATCTTATAATTCCAATGTGACTTAAATTTTTTAAAATCATAAATCATGGAAGAAGCACCTCTTAATTTTTAATAGTAAAGCCTGATTGAGATAATCCAAATTGAAAACAGAAAGAAAGTTTACATAAAAAACTAAATGAAAAAAGTACAGGCCCTGCTGCTACACTGAAGTGCTTTTCTTAAAGGCCCCTTGCCAAAGGGTTTTTTTGTTTGTTTGTTTGTTTGTTTGTATGTTTTTCCCATGGAACTCCTGCCACTCAGCTGATTTACTGCCTGCCTGCACTGCCCTGCTGGAGTGCTCTTGCTCTCAGAGCCACTACTGCTTCACCAGAAGGCTATTTCCCACATCCCCATCACTGCCCCACTGGAGCACTGTTGCTGGTGGCCCACAATAGAGCACTGTGCCAGCAGCCCATACTACCTCAGCTACCCCAGTAAACTTGGTGCTATGTCTTGAGGGGCCAGAGGACAAAGCTGTGGGCCTGGTCCCAACCCCAGGGTTAGAGCATCCAGCCCAAGAGCACCAAGCTGAGCCTTGACCCCCTGGAAGTATCCAGAAATGAAGCCAATTAACTAAACCCAATTTATACCACAGTCAAATCTTGAAGGACAATAAAGAACATAAAAACAAAATGTGCCAACCAAAGGACAGCACCTTCAAAGATTGAAAGAACATTAGCCCTTACAGATGAGGAAAAATACCAGGACAAGAATTCTGGCAGCTCAAAAAGCCTGAATGTCTCCTTATCTCCAAAAAGTTGCAGTAGCTCCTCAGCAATGGCTTTTAACCAGATTGAAATGGCTGAAATGACAGATACAGAATTCGGAATCTGGATGGCAAGGACGCTCAATGAGACACGGGATAACCTTAAAATCCAGTAAAAGGAAAACAGTAAAGCAATTCAACAATTGAAAGATGACATAGCTATTTTTTAAAAAGAAACAAACTGAATTTTTGAAAATAAAAAGTTAACTCTAGGGTTTTATAATGCAATTGGAAGCATTAGCAGAATAGATCAAGCTGAGGGAAGAATCTCTGAGCTTAAAGACAATTCTTTTGAATAGACATAGGCAGAAAAAATAAACTTAAAAAATGAACAGTCCTCCAAGAAATATGGAATTATATAAACAGACTAAATCTATGACTCACTGGCATTCCTGAAAGAGGAGGAGAGAGAGTAAGCAACTTGGAAAATACACTTAAATTCCATAAAAATTTTGCCAGTCTCAGTGGAGAAGTCAACATGCAAATTAAAGAAATTCAAAGAACCTCTGTGTGATACTGTATAAGACAACCATCCACCAAAGACACAGTCATCAGATTCTCCAATGTCAACACACACAACACACACACACAAGCACGCGCACACACACACACACACACACATTAAAAGCAGCTAAGAAGGAGAAGGTGACTTACAGAGGGAAACCCATCAAGCCAAAAGCAGACCTTTCAGCAGAAACTGTACAAGCCAGAAGAGATTGAGGGTCTCTTTTTAGCATCCTTAAGGAAAAGAAGTTCCAATCAAGAATTTAATATCTCACCAAACTAAGCTTCATAAGCAAGGAGAAATAAAATCCTTTTCAGAAAGCAAACACTAAGATAATTTATTACCACTAGACTTGCCTTACAGGAGTTCCTTAAGGGAGTTCTAAACATGCAAATGAAAAAAACACATGATACCACAAAAACACACTTGAGTACATAGCTGACTGGTACTCTAAAGCAACTGTACAATCAGGTCTACATAACAAACAGCTAACAACACGATGACAGGATCAAATCCTCACATATCAATATTGACTTTAATTGTAAACAAGCTAAATGCTCCCACTAGAAAAGTATAGAGTGGCACGTTGGATAAAGAGGTAAGACCCAACTCTCCGCTATCTTCAAGAGATTCATCTCAAATGTAATGACACCTATAAGTTCAAAGTAAAGGGATGGAGTAAGATCTATTAGTCAAACAACAAAAAAGAGGTAGGGGTTGCTATTCTTATGTAAAACAGATGTTAAACCAACAATGATCAAAAAAGACAAAGAAGGACATTATAGAATAATAAAGTGTTCAACAAGACTCAACTATTATAAATTTATAGGTACCCAACATTGAGCACTAAGATTTATAAAACATCTTCTTAGAGACCTACAAAGAGACTTAGATAACTATACAATAAAAGTGGGAGACTTCAACACCCCACTGACAGTATTAGAGAGATAACTGAGGCACAAAGCAAACAAAGATATACTGGACTTAAACTCAACACTTGAACAATTGGGCCTAATAGTCATCTCCAGAATACTCAACAACAATAGAATATTCATTCTTCTCACCTACACATGGAACATACTATAAAAGAGATGACATGCTTGGCTATAAAGCAAGTCTCAACAAAATATAAAAAACTGAAATTATACCAACTACACTCTCAGGTCACAGTGTAATAAAAATAGAAATCAATACCAAGAAGATCTCTCAAGCTCCCAGAAGATCTCTTAAAAACTTGCTCATGACTCATTTTTGAATAAAGAACAAAATTAAGGCGGAAGTCAAAAAATTCTTTGAGACAAATGAAAATCAAGACACAACATACCAAAATCTTTGAGACACAGCTAATGTAGTGTTAAGACAAAAGTTTATAGTGCTAAACACCAACAACAAAAGGTTAAAAAGATCTCAAATGAAAATATAACATTGCACCAAGAACTAGTAAAGCAAAAGTAAACCAACCACAAAGCTAGCAGCAGAAAAGAAATCACCATAATCTGAACCAAACTGAATGAAATTGACAAGTGAATATAAATTCAAAAGATCAGACATACCGAAAACTTGTTCTTTGAAAGAATAAACAAGACTGATAAACCACTAGCTAGATTAATAAAGAAAATAAGAGAGATCTAAATAAGCACAATGAGAAATGACAAAAATGACATTACAACTCACCCCCCAAAATACAAAAAATCCCCAGGGACTATTACGAACACCTTTAGGCACACAAACTAGAAAATCTAGAAAAGATGAATACATTCCTGGAAACACACAAACCTTCAAGATTGAACCAGGAAGAAGTTATATCCTGAAGACACCAATAATGAGTTCCAAGAGACCTACCAACCAATGAAGCCCTGGACCAGATGAATTCATATCTGACTTCTACCAGATGTACAAAGAAGAGCTAATAGCAGCCCTACTAAAATTATTCCAAAAAATCAAGGAGAAGGGCCTCCTGCCTAACTCATTCTCAGAGGCCAGCATCATTCTGATACCAAAACCTCGCAGAGATGTAACAATAAATGGAATCTTCAAGCCAGTAACCCTGATGAATATAGTCATCAACAAAGTAGTTGCAAATTGAATCCAGCAGTACATGAGAAATTAATTCACCATGATGAAGTAGGCTTTATTTTTGGGATGCAAAGTTGGTTCAACATAAAGAAGTCAATAAATGTGATCCATCACAGAAGCAGAATTAAAAACAAAATCTACATTATCATCTCAATAGACACAGAAAGGCTTTTCATAAAATTCAACATCTCTTCATGTTAAAAACTCTCAACAAATATAAGCATCTAAGGAACATACCTCAAAATAATAAGAGCCATCTATGACAAACACACAGCCAGTATCATACTGAATGGGCAAAAGCTCAAAGCATTTCCACTTGAGAACTGGAACAAGACAAGAATGCCAAATTCCACCACTCCTATTCATCATAGTACTGGAAGTCTTAGCCAGGGCAAACAGGCAAGAGAAAGAAATAAAAGTCATCCAAATTATAAGGGAGGACATTATTCTAAGTGAATTAACACAGAAAGAGAAAACTAAATATTGCATGTTTTCACTTATAAGTGGGAGCTATACATTGAGTAAACATGAATATAAATATAAGAACAATAGACATTGAGGGCTACTAGAGAAGGGAGAGAGGGAGAGAATTAAGGGTTGAAAAACTATCTGTTGGGTACTATATTCAAAGAGATTCAAGCAATCTCTTTCATAGAAGATATTATTCTAGACTTAGAAAATGCTATGGACTCTGCCAAAAGCCTCCTAGAACTGATAAATGGCTTCAGAAAAGTTTTAGGATACCAAATCAATATACAAAAATTAATTGCATTTCTGTACATCCATAATGTCCAAGCTGAGAGCCAAATGAAGAATGCAATTTTATTCACAGTAGCCACAAAAAGAATAAAATACCTAGAAATACAGATAACCAAGGTGAAGGATCTCTACAATGAGAATTACCAAACACTACTGAAAAAAAATAAGAGACATCACAAACAAATGGAAAAATATTCTATGCTCATGGATGGCAGGAACCAATATTGTTAAAATGACCATCCTGCCAAAAGCAATTTACAGATTCTATGTTATTCCTGTCAAATCATGAACATTATTTTCCAATAAATTAGAAACCATTATTCTAAAATTCATGTGAAACCAAAGAAGAACCCAAATATCCAAAGGAATCCCAAGCACAAAGAACGAAGCTGTAGGCATCACACCACCTGACTCAAATAATTTAATAGGCAAAAACAATCCCGTTAAAAAACAGGCAAAAGACGTGAACAGACATGTCTGAAAAGAAGACATACATGCTGTCAACAAATATATGAATAAATGCTCAATATCACTAATCATTAGAGAAATGCAAATCAAAGCCACAATCAGATACTATGTCACACCAGTCAAAATGGCTATTATTAGAAAGTCAAAAAATAACAGATGTTGGCAAGATTGCAGAGAAAAGAGAACACTTATAAACTGTTGGTAGAAATGTAATTTAGTTCAGCCACTATAGAAAGCAGTGTGGAGATTTCTCGAAGAACTTCAAACAGAGTTATAATTCAACCTAGTAATCCCACTACTGGGTACATATCCAAATGAAAGTAAGTCATTCTACAAAAATGACAAATGCACTCATGTTAATTGCAGCTCTATTCAAAATAACAAAGATGTAGAATCAACCTAGATTTCCATCAACAGTGGATTGGATAAAAATATGTAGTAAACATACACTGTGTAATACTACACAGCCATAAAAAGGAAGAAAATCATGTCTTCTTCAGTAACATGAATGTAGCTGGAGGACATTATTCTAAGTGAATTAATACAGAAGAGAAAACCAAATATCGCATGTTTTCACTTATAAGTGGGAGCTATACATTGAGTAAACATGAATATAAATATAAGAACAATAGACATTGAGGACTACTAGAGAAGGGAGAGAGGGAGGGAATTATGGGTTGAAAAACTATCTGTTAGGTACTATATTCACCCTCTGGGTGACAGGATCATTTGTATATTAATCTCAGCAACACATAATTTACCAGTATAAAAAAATGCACATGTACCCCATGAACCTAAAATAAAAATCAGTAAAAACTGAAAATACAGACAAAATTGTAATAACTTGATTTCAGCAACTGAAACAATACTATAACATAATTAAATAGGTTTTAGTCTTTCAAGGATAAAACAATGTACAAAAGAACCAAGTAACCTAATTCTATACAAAGTAAAAAAAAAAAAAGACTTTTACAGGTACTTGATAAAAACATTAGCACTCATTCATTAAGTATATGTGTTAAATTTAAATAAAATACAGTATACTTTTCTCAACAAAAAAATCAATATCATATAGACTAATGGAATGCCAAAATACATTTTATACTGGGAAAAAGCCAAGGTTATAAGCTGTAACCACTATTTTCAACATAATTTTGAGAGCTTTGTTTTATAAGAAATAAAAATAAAACAATATTTTTCTGATGTTATGCTCATTAAACAGCTCATTGTACCATTGTGTGACTTTGAAACATGATTGTTTAAGTCTCAATGTGCTCATATGTAAAATAAAGGTAATAAGAAAACATACCTCTTTTGCTACGAAGATTAAATTAATTAATATACACGAAGCATTTAGAAGAGTGTCCAGCACATAGTAATTACCATAGATGTACTTGATGGTGTTCACTGTTACTAGACCTAAAAGCAAAAATTGTAAGATAAGTATCCACATTTACAATTAGTAAAAGATTAATAACTACCCCCAAATGTCTTATGAATTTTCACAGGTATGTTATATGTTGCTTCTCTCAGAGCCGGAAACAAGAAATGATTAATACTGGAGAGGAGATTTTTTTTTTTTTGAGATGGAGTCTTGCTCTGTTGACCAGGCTAGAGTGCAGTGGCCACGATCTTGGCTCACTGCAACCTCCACCTCCCGGGTTCAAGCAATTCTTCTGTCTCAGCCTCCCGAATAGCTGTGATTATAGGCACCCGCCACTGCCCCCGGCTATTTTTTATTTTTTTTAAGTAGAGACAGGGTTTCACCATCTTGGCCAGGCTGGTCTTGAACTCTTAACCTCGTGATCCACCGGCTTCGGCATCCCAAAGTGCTGGGATTACAGGCGTGAGCCACCGATCCCAGCGGAGAGGAGATTTTGTAACCAGAGGATTCGTTACTCTAAATGTCCCCTTATAAAGAGTGTCATGTTTGACACCAAATAAAGATATGATGATGTTGATGATAAAAATAATTAACATCTATTGATTTCTTATTATGTAATTTGCCAGGTTTAGAGTTGCTAATTATTTGCCTTCATGTTAATTTTTATTCCATTCAAGTTTCATTTCTTGTCATTTCATAACCTGGGATGGATAGTAAATCGCCAATGAGACTTCCAGTATAAATGAATAGAGCAACAATCAATCAATAACAATTCTATTGATATTTGTGGAGAGTGAACTGAAGATATAATGTATTTTCATATTAAGCATTCTATCTGATTATACACTGATCATATTATATAGTTGATACGGTTGATCAAAGGAAGTTGATTTATTTGGGACTCAATTTTTTATTGCAATTTCATTTTGAAATACTTTCTTTTTTCTTTCTTTTTTTTTTTTTTTTAGACCGAGTCTTGCTCTGTCGCCAAGGCTGGAGTGCAGTGACGTGACCTCGGCTCGGCTCACTGGAACTTCCGACACCCTGGTTCAAGAGATTCTCCTGCCTCAGCCTCCCGAACAGCTGGGATTACATAGGCACGTGCCACCACGCCCAGCTAATTTTTGTATTTTTAGTAGAGACGGGGTTTCGTCATGTTGGCCAGGATGATCTCAATCTCCCGACCTCGTGATCCGTCTGCCTGGGCCTCCCAAAGTGCTGGGATTACAGGCATGAGCCACCAAACCCGGCCTGAAATATACTTTCAAAGAAAAGCATTATTAGGCCAATTGTAGAGAATGTGCTATAATATTCATGACAGTTACACTATGAGAAATTGGGGATATTTAAAAAATTTTTATTTTCACAATAAATGTATCCATATGAAATGTAGAAAATGTAATGCAGGGAAATAAAATGTAGGTTCCCTAATGAGACCCACTTATAACCTAGGCCATTTAGTTCCATGAATCAAACTCACCACTTGGTAATATCACACACACACAAGTAATTCAAATAAATATTTCTGCAAAATGAGAAGATTCTGCACAATAAAATGCTCTTAACATATATGAAATCATCATGTTAAACTATGTTTATGAAGACTTTGTGTAGTACTTTATATTATCTATGAATCCTAGAGAAGAAATTTTCCTCAGATTCCAGTGTCCAGAAAAACTTACTGTCTTGTAAGCCTGTTATATAATATATTTCCTTGATCAGAACTTGCTCAGATAAATGTAGTTCCAATCTTTATCCAAGTAATAATATTGTAAGATATGTATAGTTGCATGTTAGCTTTACTCTTAGATTTATTCAATTTTATCATTCTTACTTGTGTTTTAATACATATTTTTGAAATATTTGTTTTGTTTTATCTAGTCTTATAATCTTTTTAAATCTTGTAATAAAATATGAGAAAGTTTAATGCTACAGGAGTGGTCACATGCTAGTGTGGATAAAGCACAGAAGAATTTGTAATGAATATTGGAATGTGAAACCAGACTGTTAAATTAGATACAGAAGTTAAAGGACTAATACATTACAGTAGGGAATTCTCTCTCAATCCTTTTATAGGCAGCTAGAAGAAGCCAGAGAGCACCTTCAACCCTCTGCTTACAAATCCCCTCATCCATTTTGTTAGATGCATTTTCTATTATACCTATCTCCCTAGGAAAGATGTTTCTCAAGTTTCCAACATCTTTCTCCTAACTTCCAATACAATCTTCAGTTTCATTTAAACCTTTAGTATCAGACTCCTCAGTTGGCCATCAGATTTGTGCTCTCTGGTAGGCTTTAACCAACAGTGTCTACAAGGCCCACCCAGCTCGTGCACATCATTCCCACATGGTTTTAGGTGTTTTTCAAAGTACCACACCATTCTGTTACAATAAGTATTTCCAGTTACTATGGCTATTAAACAAATAGCTCCAAAATTTAGCAAACCAACTATTTATTATGCTCACAGTTTCAATGGGCAGAAAATTCAGATAAGGCATGGTTAGAATGGCTATTTTCCATGATATCTAGGGCCTTAGTAGGAGAGCTGAAGGCCAGAGGCTGTAATCATCTTAAAATTTAGTTATATGTCTGACATCAATTGATGCTGACTGTTAGCTAAGCCCGTAGCAGAGACTTTTGGATGTAATATTTAAACATAACAAGACCATGTGACCTGGCATTCACACTTTGTGGTTACTGACATCCACTAGTAAACAGAGAGAGACTAAGTCTGGCCCCACATATATTGGAACGTATATTCCATGTCTTGATAGAGTAGAGGTGTATCAATGTCACATTGTAGGAACGATATGTGCGATGGGATGTATTCGTGGAGCTATTTTTGGGATATTCAATTGGCAATACCATTTTATTGTTAATACATATTTTTCCCTTTTACGGTTATTAAGATAATGCCTTTATGAGCATTCTTCAAAACATATTTTTAGCTTTTGTGTACAAAATTTATTTATCCATTGTATATTAAGTAATGACATTGATAGGTAATAGATATTCCAGGTTTTGTAACTGTATGTGTATTTTTTATGTAACAGAATGCATTTTTGTTAGGTCTATGCATAGTAATGACATCGCTGACTCATATGTATGTGTACACATACGTGTGTGTGTACATGAACACACATATATGTTTACACATACATACATATATGCACTATACATACACATTTATAGAGACTATAGTAGACAATTTTCCAAAGAATTTTTATGAATTCATACACTGCATTACTGATATTTTTAATTTTCACCATTATGGCAAATATTTGTATCTCAGTATAGCTTAAATTTATATTTTCTAGATTTTTAAGAAGTGTATATTTTTATATGCTTTGACATCTGAATCATCTTCCATATGAAGTTCATATTCAAGACTTTTGCCTGTTTTTTATTGAATAATTTATCTTTTGCTTATTAATAAGTTATTTAAATAATGTGATTATAAGGTTATTTTTGAATATAAGTTCCATGTTCTTGTGTTAATAGCCTTGCTTTATACTCACTTGGTGGGTGCCCTCTAATTATCAGAGTTTGTAATTCCAACTTGTTATATTTAGCAATATTTTCCTTTGTGTTTAGTAGTTTTGATGCTGTTTTTACAAAATATGCTTATCTCTCAAGCTGATGAAGGTATTTTTCTATCTCATATTCTATATTTTAGTATTTTTATTAGTTTTTATTCACATTTAGAAAGTATGTAATCATTTTGACATTTGATTTTAATGTAGAATATGGATAGGGATCAAGTTTTAGTTTTTGCTTATGGATATTGAATTGACCCAGCCTTATTTATTAAAAATATGAACATTTTATATTGATTGGTAAAGTCTCCCACGTCAAAATTTATGTATTAGTGAGTGAATTAGTTCTGGACGCAAAGTAGGTAATATTTTGATCCAATATCCTACTTTGTCTTAAATATATGGCAAGTTAAGGCATTTTACTTTGTCATTTAAAGGTTTTAATAATAGTTTGTTTGTTTTTGTTGTTGTTTTGAGACAGAATTTTGCTCTTGTTGCCCAGGCTGGAGTGCAATGGCGCGATCTCGGCTCACTGCAACCTCCGTCTGTCGGGTTCAAGTGATTCTCCTGCCGCAGCCTCCCGAGTAGCTGGGATATGTGCATTATAGGAAACTAAAAATCACAAAAGGCAAATAACAAATGCATCCACAGTGATAAGCAGTTTACAGTTTGATGTGTCCTTCTAGGTCCTGTGTGTGTATAGTCATAACATCTCATTTTATGAAGTTGAGTTTGAAAAGTATGTATCATGCTTTTTCAAACACCAGAAATATTTACTAATTCAAAATCCTTAACCCATATGAGTATTTTGAGAACCAAAAATACACCACATCATCAAGTTTTTTTAACCCGTCTTGTTTATTTTTAGACATTAAACCTAAAATGATTTACTTTTATCATGACGATGAGTTCAGTACTAGGATATCTATTATGCTGCATCACAAATTTACAAGGGCTCTGTCTATTTGGGTGGCTACGACAGAATACCATAAACTAGGTAGCCTGTAAACATCAGAAATTTATTTCTCATAGTTCTTCAGGCTGGGGAGTCAATTACAGTTGATGTAGATTCAGTGTCTGGTGAGGACCTGTTTTTTGGTTAACAGCTGGTGCCTCTTTGCTGTGCCCTCACATGGTGGAATGGTCAAGGCAGCTTGCTGGGGCCTCTTTTGTAAGAGCATTAATAGGCCGGGCACGGTGGCTCAAGCTTGTAATCCCAGCATTTTGGGAGGCCGAGGTAGGCAGATCACGAGGTCAGGAGATCGAGACCACAGTGAAACCCCGTCTCTACTAAAAATACAAAAAATTAGCCGGGCGTGGTGGCAGGCGCCTGTAGTCCCAGCTGCTCGGAGAGGCTGAGGCAGGAGAATGGCGTGAACCCAGGAGGCGGAGCTTGCAGTGAGCCGAGATCGCGCCACTGCACTCCAGCCTGGGTGACAGAGCGAGACTCCGTCTCAAAAAAATAAAAAAAGAAAAAAAAAAGAGCATTAATAACCATGAGAGTTCTGCCTCATGACCTACTCACCTCCCAAAGTCCCCATTTTCTATTAATAATACTATCACATTGCTGATAAGATTTTAATATATATACATTTTGGGAGAACACAGACATTCAGAACATAGCACAAGGTAATACTGTTGTGTTGGTTATTGAAGTAGAATTCAGTAGGTACCTCTAATGAAATATCTTGGAATTGTTCAAATGGAAGTATGTATCACTTGTATGATACAAAATATGAGATACCAAACCCAATATGATGAGATTACCATGAGAATTATCAGTTAATTTTTTGAGTCATATGAAAATTTTGTTTTATTAGTTTAACATGACTTGCAAACAAATTAAATTTATTTGAGAATCAAGAGATGCGATAGTTATATCGCTTTAATAAAAGAGTGATGATATCTCATTTACTCTACTAGATATTAAAATATATTTTAAGACTATAATAATTATCAGTGTCATAATAATGCTATGAGATAAGACAATCCTTGATAGAAAATTATCTTTTTAATGAAAATATCATAGGATTAAATTTGACTTATTTAATATATTTTTAATACTTAAAACTCATTAAATGAAAAACCTAGAGTTTTTTTCAAATAAAATCTTTCTTAGAAGAGAAAAATATGAAATTCTTATCAGCAGCAAACGAATGATTAAAGTGAATTTGAAAAGTTCAAATGTCTACTTTGAAGACTTCTGCCAGATTTGCAGAAACCAAGAGTTTTGTGCTCCATAATCATAAAATTATGGTGACCAACAAAACAAAACAAATACACTTTGGAGCAAATGTAAAAAGCAACAACCCTGAGGGGTAATCAGTAATATGGGGAGAAAACATTTGCCTCAGTTATAATAAATAATAAGTTGTCATAAAAATATAGAAATAATTCTTATAAATAAATGAATGTTTAGATAAATTGATTTGGTAAAGCAATGTCTTTCAATCTTTGTCTATAGCATACATAGGAAGAGGCAATCAGCATCTCACAACTGTAAGCCATTTGAGGCACACTAGTATATAACAACATACCAGAGGGGAAACTCCAGCTTTAAGAGCATACTGACACCATTGCCTGTACCTCTGACTTGGCATTAACACCATGGTTATACATTCTTAAGTTTAATCTCTTCTATCAGCTACGAAGTACTCTAGTTTCAATGTGATGCATCAGAATATGGATCCAGAGTGACAGGATTAAAACAAACATAAATAGATGTTTACATACTAGCAAAGAACTATGTACTCGACATCTAATAGGAGAAAAGAACATTTATATACAGTGACTAGACATGTTCCCATTTAGACATGTGCGGTTTTGAGCGTTTTACTTTGATATGCTCTTAGGAAATGCCAATATTCCTGCCCTCAGACGTAAAGTGGGGGTATCTACACACGAAGTCACTTCATAACACCATATTGGTCAATGACAAACCACATATATAACTGTGGTTCTATAAGATTTTATTGGAACTGAAAATATTCTATCACCTAATGACATAATAGCACAATGCATTACTCATGTATTTATGGTTATGCTGGCATAATCAAATGCACTGTGCTTCTAGTCATCTAAAAGTTTAGCCCATACAATTATGTACTGTACATAATCCTTGATGATAATAAATGACTATGTTACTTGTTTGTCTACCTACCATGCCATAAATTTTGTCATTATTTTAAAGTGTTGTGTTTCTACGTATTAAAAAAAATTAAGGGTAAAACAGCCTGTGGCAGGTCTTTCAGGAGGTATTCCAGAAGGTATTGTTAACTTAGAAGATAAGAGCTCCATGCATTTTATTACCCCTGAAGACCTCCCAGTGGGATAAAGTGTGAAGGTGGAAGACAGTGATGATGATCCTGACCTTGTGATGGCCTGGACTAACGTGTATGTTTGTGTCTTAGTTTTTAACAAAAGAAAGTTTAAAACATAAACAATTGAAAATTGAAAATTTTGAAAATGGAAAAGGATTTGTAAGATAAGGCTATGTAGAAAGAAAATATTTTGTACAACTGTACAATGTGTTTGTGTTTTATGATGAGTAAAATTACAAAATAATCCAAAAGTTTAATAACATTTAAAAGTTTATAAAACAAAAAAGTTACAGTAAGCCAAGGTTAATTTATTATTGAGGTAAGAAAACATTTTTTATGAATTTAGTGTAGTCTAAATATACAGTGTTTATAAGGTTTAGAGCAGTGTACAATAACGTTCAAGGCCTTCAGATTCACTAACCACTCACTTACTGACACCCAGAGCAACTTCCAGTCCTGCAAGCCTTATTCATGGTAAGTGCCAAAAACATGTGCACCATTTTTGATCTTTTATAGTGTATTTTTACTGAACAATACAAGAATATTTACCATTTTGGTGCAATTACTTACAATATTCAATACAGTAACAGTTTTGTAGCCTAGGAGCAATGGGCTGTACATATGGCTTAGTGAAATAGGCTATACTATCTAAGTTTGTGTAAGTACACTCTGTGATATTCACACAGCAACAAAATTGCCTAACAACAATTTCTTAGAATTTATCATCATCGTTAAGCCACACAGGACTGTAAACAATATATCTAACCAATAAATTATAATTGTATTCATATTACACTTTTTCAGAACTCTAACTGTCCAACTCAATGAGAATCTTTGAAAAGATTAAGTAAATCTATACTCATAAATCATTAAGATGTAGTATTAATGGCTAAAGCTAGTATATTAAAAATAATCGTTTAGTTCTTCATCTTACTAAAAATGAAGTAAAATACAACTATTAATAACAACAACACCTTGGGAAATGGGTCACTAACAGAGACGCGATTACAACAAAATTTGGAGGCCAACAACTGGATAGTTCAGGGAGAAATTTTTTGTAGCTGCAGTTTCTAGACCTCACTGAGAAGGATACAGATAGAAGTGCAACCGGTTGCTTCTCCCCAAACCAGGAGAATAATAGAACTGCAATATCATATTTGCAGGAGATAGTGGGAGTAAATTTGAACCAATGTTTCTGTACAGAACGGGAGATCCAGCTGTCCTCCTCTTGTATTTTACACACAGGCTGCCCACAAACCCACGTCTGCTTGTTAGATAAGAAACAGGAATTCAATTCCGTAAAGAATAGACATGAATGTGACTTTCAGAAATTTATTAATTTCTAGAAGAGCCACAGAATTCAAAATTCATCTAAACATGAAGCATGCCAGTCTTCAAAGCTGTCCCCTGAACGTGGCTCTCTTAGTAACTTGAACTTAAATAGATTACGACATCAAGTTGCTCCACATTGTAAGTGACAGCATCATCATTAAGACAAAATGATTTATGACCAGGATATATGTATGTGTGCACATGTGTGTGTTAAGATTACACAAAAGTTTAATAAAATGAAAGAGAATCAGAGTGTGCTTAGTCAAAACATATGCTGTACAACTTTGCGATGTTCCCCACTGCTCTCAGACAACCCCTATTGTCTTGTAATTGTGTCCTTTACAAATTTACATTACTTACTGGATATTGAAATATGTGATTCCTAGATGATAATAATAAGCAATAGGAGGATTTTATATCATTCTGCAGTTCATGATACATGGTAAGGTGACTGCTGGTAGGTAGCCTGGGAAACGATAAATCAAATAAGGTCAGGTGGCAGTTAGAGCATTTTGTGATTAAGTCTGATATTCTCTCAGTTCCAAATAAAAAAGTTTAATGAGCAAATTTTATTTCAATGGTGAGAAGCCTTGGTGGTTGCTTCTTATATTATGTTGACATAAAAATCAACTGGCCATAATAAGGCTGTTGTGCAGTTGTATATGATTTATCTATTTATTAAGATTAGAGTTCCTTGTCATTTTTTGTCCACAGAACAATAATGCATTGAGAATTTTAACCAACCCATTTTATTCTTTGATATGGAGTTCTTTTGCCTCATTATAAGTTGCTGTTTATCTCTTATCTTTAGATTTATTTAAGAACTCCAAGTTTTTTGCTTACATTCATTATTCTTTATCTTTATTTTTTATAAGAATGAAAAAAATTCAAGAATAAACTAGTCTCCTTCAACTAATTTCTAAAGGTTCTTGCTCTCATCCTCTAATCAGGAAGGTCAGCAAAGCTATCTAGTCAATAGTTTAATGGAGTACCTGGCCTCCCAACTCCTGACCTCTTGCACTTTCCATTCTGCTAAAACTCCCTGACCTTAAAATGAATACCTTCATTAGCTTTCAATCAGAGACATACTGCTGTTAAAACCTAAGATTTTTACTGTGTATAGCTAATCTCATTTATTATTTCTCCTCTATATCATAATTCTCCTTAAAGTGCTCAAATTTTTATCTTTTTCATATTACAAATTAAATTGGATTAAACACGATTTTTGAATGCTTAAAACCCCTGTTTCCTAAATAGCTTTATTAAGATATTAGCTTTTTAAATGTGGTTGAAAAGTCAACCTCGAGCTCAGTCAAAATGCCTGATTTCTATAAAAGAATTATCATTCCCTTCAGCTGATTATTTTCTCACACTGGCAATTTAACTGAGTAGCAACCACGTGATATAATTATTAGCTACCTACTTCACAAGTGAATTCACTAGGTCATACCCTTTTGGAAGCTGTTACTTTTCTAACGTTTGAAAGTACTATACTGCTCCTAATAACTAGCTTCATTATGTGAAATGATTTTAAATAGTTATTTAATCCTGATACAACACCCATTGGCAGAGGTCCACAGCTTGGACCCTGTTGGGAAGAGAAAATTATTTTTACAATGTGGCCATTTACTAGAGTAATATTTATTAAAATGTGTCTTACAGAATACAGATCTAACAAACACTTAATGAGAAATGTTTTCCAAGGGCAAATCAATTTTGTAAATACTGCCAATTATGTTCTCCTCTACAAAATAATTTAATGTATTAAAAGCTCTGAGAATGCCTGCAATAAGGAAATGTATTTGATGTTGTTTAAGCTGGAAATTCCCAGACTTATTTGCCTAAAGTAATGAATAAATCTCTATTTAAAAAAAGCACATGTTAAAATATATTTGGGCCTAATATTTCATGGATCATTTATAAGATATTATTCTAAATATTTCAGAGTCACATGGAATATATGCAAATTATATTTTCTATACACTCTAAGAGAATGAAAATCGATGTCTACTGATAATTTGTGTTACACTTTCACAAGAAGTCATGTTATACTTCAACTATCAGTAATATAGGCTTAGATATAAACATGAACATATGTAGGACTGAACTTCTTTAAAATTCATCTACTCACTGTCTAGAAAAAGCAGAATATAGGCGGTTTCCCCGTTGCTAATTTAAGTAATAAGTTATATCTAATTAAATATGACTGCTTTATTCAAAGTAAAATTTTAGAGAAAGAGTAGGTTTTTAAAGCTTCTGATGCTTGGTGTGGTATCTCACACTTGTAATCTCAGTCCCTTGAGAGGGAAGAGGCAGACTTGAGGTCAAGAGTTTGAGATTATCCTGGGCAACATAGGGAGTCCTTGCCTCTACCAAAAAAAAAAAAAAGTCACATGCCTGTAGTTCCAGCTACTCAGGAGGCTGAGGCAGGAGGATCCCTTGAGCCTAGGAGTCTGAAGTTACAGAGAACTGCAATTGTGCTGCTGCACTCCAGTCTGGGTGGCAGAGCAAGACCCAGTCAATAAACAAACAAATAAATAAATAAATAAATAAATAAATAAATAAATAAATAAAATGGCAGGAATATATAAAAATATACTTACGAGTGTTCAGAGTTTACTTACAGAACTCCTAATAATTTAATTATTTTCCTTACTTGCCATCTGGTGGCAGAAAACCTTAGAGACATTTTCAGTCTGAGTGAACTGATAGTGTGGGTTAGGATTTATGAAGCGTCTAGCATCTGCAAATAATCACTCGAAGGGTAATACTGAATATACAGGTTATTTCTAAAGGATCTTACAAAATGGTGGTGTTAGCTCTAAGTATAGAAAGATTGTGATAAGGTACAAAATTCAGCTTCTGGAAACGAGGCAAACAACCGTTTGTTGACAACATCAAGAAGCAGAGAAAACCACTTGCAGAGATGGTGGAGAAAGAGACCTTTGGAAAACTACATTGGCATTTGCTGCATTTAACTTTACTTTGTCTAGCTTCCCTTTTCCTGTGTTTTGATATAGCTCATTTCTCATAATATTCAAGTTTGAGATCTTGTCCTAAATACCCAGAGCCACTTGAGACTTCCCAATAATCATATTTAATAAAAGGTCATTTAGGTTCAGAGTGACTCTGAATGAAAATTAAGAAAAAATAATATTAAAATGTCATATATCAATTTGATAACATTTTTATTTGAATCTGATACTTTATATTTAAAAAATACACACACTTGACAGTAGTGTCTTTCCCAAATTCACAACTACTGTTTTGTTTCTCTTAAATTGACTTGAAATTTAGGTATTTTTGAGACATGGAATTTATATTTCTAGACTCTAATTCTGGTCTTTAAACTGAATATGTTTTCAGCAAATATTTATATAATTTCATCAAAATAAGTCTGTAGATAGCAATATACTTGCAATATAACCATTATTTCACAAAGATTAAATAAAATATAAATAATTTCTAGTTAGGAAATAAAGGATTGCTGTTTTGAACTGTTATTTAAAGAATGAAAAGGATTACAATATATAGGTTTGGCAAATGGGTGTGGCATACAAGTATTTGAATGGAATTGCCTCTGCCTTCTATAGTATTTTCATATTAAGTGCATGAAAAATGTACATTGACTTTACATGGGAAAAATAGCTAAGTCTTGAAAACCTAAATTATTACTATATTGTGGAAGATCTCAAACACTCAAATATTTAGACAGATAAGCAATGAGAAATCATTTAAGATTTTTGTGTAAGGGATGATGCAATACTAAGCAATTTTAGAAGACGTGGGGGAAGCATGAAGGCAAGGAAAGTTATAATAGTTGTATTATACTGGCCCACCTAATTGTAATAGCTTTTGGAATAAGTGTTATCAATGGATGTTGAATGAAAGGCCCAGATGTGCAACATAGGGTGATTCAGTAAGACACAAGAAGAGAATGGCATTAAGAATATGAATCTAGAGACACAATGTTGACATTGGTCTAATTAGCTGCATAGCTCTGGAAATACTAATACCTGACCTCACCAAACCTAAGTTTACAGGTCTCTAAAAAGGAGGTAACAGTGGCTTTTATGGTTATATAAAATAATTTGTGTGATCTTCTTAGCAAAGTCTTTGGTACAATGTTCAAAAGTTAGTTATCCTAATCCCTAGTATGCTATTTTTAAGTTACTCAAATTTATCTTTTCTTATGCTAATTTTATACAGCTAAATAGTTCAAATAAATAAAGCTTGGGTAAGTAATATATCTCTGATTAAAATTTATTAGGAATCAAGTGGATATAAAGGTCAGAAATGCATAAATAAAGGGAATGATATGTCAATCCTGAATTTACACATTATAGTTTAGATGACTGCAAATAAAATGTTTTTTCCTAAATGAAAACCTCAGAATGCAAAATGGTTTTGAGTCAGTCAGTTTAGGTTCTTTAAGATATGGAATATATCACTGAGATAGAAACTAAAGGAACTTACTTTACATAGCAGAAATTGTTATTCAGTAAATGCAATAGTAATTGTGGTTTTTGCATTGTTGGAATTTGCCGTTTGATATTGGAAAACATTCTTAAATATAAATAAATGTGGTTATGTTACATATTATTTTAATGGGCATTTCTTGCTTTATGTTTTCTTGCTAATGATTTATTACTTGATTTTTTAATGCTTATTTTAGAGTATGGAAGTGATGTTAGACAAAAAGCAAATTTGAGTAATTTTCTTATTTGAGTTCAAAATGGATCGTAAAGCAACAGAAACTCACAACATCAACAACGCATTTGGCCCAGGAACTGCTAACGCACATGCAGTGCAGTGGTAGTTCAAGAAGCTTTGCAAAGAAAACAAGAACCTTGAAGATGAGGAGCATAGTGGCCGGCCATCAGAAGTTGACAATGACCAACTGAGAGCAGTCATCATAGCTGATTGTCCTACAACTACAAGAGAAGTTGTCAAAGAACTCAACGTCAACCATTCTTCGGTCATTTGCATTGGAAGCAAATTGGAAAAGTGAAAAACCTCGATAAGTGGGTGCCACAAGAGCTGAGTAAAAAAAAAAAAAAAAAAAAAAAAAAAATCATTTTGAAATGTCTTCTTCTCTTATTCTACTAAACAACGAACGATTTCTCAATCGGATCGTGACATGCCAATGAAAAGTAGATTTTATAGGACAACCGGAGACAACTACCTCATTGGTTGGACCCAGAAGAAGCTCCAAAGCACTTCTCCAAGCCACATTTGCACCAAAAAAATGATCATGGACACTGTTTATGGTCCCCTGCGGGTCTGATACAGTACAGCTTTCTGAATCCCGGAGAAACCATTACGTCTGAGAAGTGTGCTCAACAAATTCATGAGATGCACCAAAAACTGTAACGCCTGCACCTGGCATTGGTTAACAGAAAGAACCCAATTCTTCTCCATGACAACGCCCAATTGCATGTTGCACAACCAATGCTTCAAAAGTTGATTGGACTACAAACTTTTGCCTCATCCGCCATATTCACCTGACCTCTTTTCAACTGACTACCACTTCTCCAAGCATCTCAACAACTTTTTGCAGGGGAATTTCTGCAGGATGCAGAAAATGCTTTCCAATAATTCACTGAATCCCAAAGCATGAATTTTTACACTACAGGAATAAACAAATTCATTTCTTGTTGGCAAAAGTGTGTTGATGATAATGGTTCCTATTTTGATTAATAAAGATGTGTTTGAGCCTATTTATAATGATTTAAAATTTAAGGTTCGAAACCACAGTTACATTAGCACTAACCTAACTGTACTGAAAGCGATTCTATAAACAATTTTTAAATCTTTTAAAATTTTTTAAACAATCTAAATGTTTTTCTTCTAATCTTATTATAGTTCTGTGCTAACTCTCTGGTTATAAGCATCATATGTTTGAAGAGATGTACACTCATGGATACATTAATAATGACAAAAGTTTAGGATGTTCTTCAACATGGAATGATTATCTAGAAAAATATTTTAGCTTTCAGTTTTTCTGTTTGAACATGTAAAAAAAAAGGCTTAGAATTCAGATGCAGTTTCTTAATTGCTTTGAGGGTTTTTAAATTTTATTTAATTTATTTATTTTAGGAAGGGTCTCCATATATTGCCCAGGCTGGAGTGCAGTGGCACAATCATGGCTCACTGCAGCCTTGACCTCCAGGGCTCAACTGATCCTCCTGCCTCAGCCTCCTGTTTAGCTGGGACCACAGATGTGAGCTGCCACACTTAGCTAATTTTTTAGTTTTATTTTTTGTAGAGACGAGGTCTCCCTATGTTGCCTTGGCTGGTCTCCAACTTCTGGGATCAAGCAGTCCTCCAACTTCGGCCTACCAAAGTGTTGGGGTTACAGGCATGAGCCACTGAGCCTGGCTTAGTATTTTTAATTTTGAAGGATATGCATCCTTGTTATGACATAGCTGATATTCCATTGGTATTTACACTTATTTTCCATTCCAGGTAGTGTCTTAAAAGTTGTCATTAACTAAGGAATGTTTTTCTATATCATGAATTTTTAACAATCAACACATTAAAAAGTCATTAAGCTCTCCTCCTTCATATGTGTGTCTACTAGTGGTTTCATCCCATTTGAAACTAATCATTTGTTAAAAAAAAATGGTTAACTTTTAATTGTTCTAATATATTACAGTTAATATACATGTACCAGAAGTGTAATGTAAAAAAAGTAATTTGCCAATAATCTACTTTTTCTTTAGAGCATACTTTCTACAAACTTCAAATATTATTTTGCAAGTTACTTAACCACATAATGTACTAACTTTTGTTTTTATTAATGAACTGCAGCTTTAAATGTTATAGCAAGTGTTGATCTCTTCATTGTTCTCAGTGGAAATAGTTACTATGTTAGCCCCACTAAACATTATTTTCTTTTTCTTCAAAGTTACGACTGGCTTATACAGAAGAAAACTGGTTTTTATTTAAAGATAGGCAAAAACCTTCCCAGTAAGTTATACTCTGACACATATTTCCAGTTTAGAATTCAACCTGGCCTTCAGTTAATTTTTTCCATAGTTGCTATCTTTTCATTGTGCTGCATAATTTATTACGGGTATTATTCTGAATTACCTATAGGAAATAAAACTAAACTTTTAGTCATTTAAAACAACATTTTTTGTTGTTGTTGTTCAATGAGTATGCCTATCATGTCATGGTTTGGCACAAGAGATTGATCATATTTGTCTCTCAGGGACACTGGCTGACAGAAGGTCCGATGTGACACACACTGTTACGATATCAAGGGCAGGGACAAAACAAAGTGGTTACTGGCTTTAAGAGCTCCTGCCCAAATACTACACATACACGTTTTTGCAATTCATTAGCCAAAATAATTCCTGAGTTCCAGTAAACAAAAAGAGTGATCTCAGATTATCTCTAGCACAAGACAATAGGACATTCATGAATAACCTTAATGATGATAATAAACCATACTTCAGGTCAAAAATATTCATATTAGGCTCATACTTCTTTCTGACACTAAATGTTACTATTTTAAGTATCCTCTTTCTCAACAGAGAAAACTACAAAGCCTAACCTAATAACAACCTCAAACTCAAAGCCCAGGTATGGTATGTCTTGGTCCAGAAAACTTCTGATTTAAAAGACTCTTTTGTTACCTCATATTTAATAATTGAACAGATATGGAATAACTATAGCAAACACCCCTATAATAAACAGGTACAAAGTTGAGTCAACAGCCACTTGTTGTTAGCTTTTGCTAAGTCTCACTAGACAGAATTTGTGGTGGCCTTCCACACTGGGATAGAAACTGTGCCTTGATTAGTCCCTGATTCCAATTCTGTGGAAAGTTCCCCAGTAGAACTGGTTTTATCAGTGTGAGACAAGTGTAGACACACAGAGTCCTACTTTCAGGAATTTTTCTGCCCTTGATTAAATGCTCTGCTGTCAACTGTCTTGAAATTCTTAATCATTTCATCTTTGAACTTGTGTTTTGTAGGTGAAGTTTCACTGGACAGTAGAATCTGCCTGTGAGCAGAGGAGATATGCTGGGTAGCAGCAAGCACATTACAGGCTCAGGCCATGGTGATGGTAGATGGAAGGAGGGGGTTAAGGAGTATCTAGGGGAAAGAATAAGCAATGTGTCCATTGAGTAGTTGACATGGCTCACCAGCACACACATACATGCCTGAGCAATTGGAGCCATGGGACTCAGAGGTGATTTCCTAGGGATAAAAATTGTGACAATGATAAGGGCAATAGCAGCAGAAGTAATCACAATGAAAATATAGGCTACAGTCCTGGGAAAGAGGAGGCAGGTGCTCTTCCTGGGGGAAGCACGAGCCCTGAATTGAAAGGTCATTTTGTCTGTAGACTCCTAGAGCATTTGCACAAATATTAATTCTATGCTAAATCAGGAACCGCAGGCACTCAGAGTAAATTTTTTCAGTTAATTATTACCAAACTGAAGCAGAGACGTCATCAAATAAAAACAAATCAGACTTAAGTAAGGAGAGACTTTATTAGAAAATATTACTGCAATATCAAGAATGTTTCTACCTCAGAATGTGTAGGCAGCTCAGTATCAAACAGTAAAAGGCTTTATTTTATGGGGTGAACTAAGCATCATGAATAAGAACTTTTAGGAGAATCATGGCAAGAGCTGGAGGTGACACCATGACTGACATGGCTTACCAGGAAACATGCATTGCTGTGATCAGAATGAGCTATTAAAAGAAGATGTCTGCTTGGATAAACCTAAAAGTGAACCAAAGTTCAGGGTATTGTAAAGACAATAAAAGCCTGACTAAAGTGTGGTCAAGCCAAGTTAGAGGGTCAGTCATGGAAAATACGTGAGCATTTGGCTAAGTTCCCTCTATCAGAGAAGACAAAGACTGTACTTAAACACAATTAGGGATAAAATAACAGTCATTGTCAGGCTGAGGCTAACCAATGCAATTTTCAGAAGTGGGCTGGACTTTATATTATAAGCTGGCCTTGAAGGACAAGCCATATCACCTGTTAAAAGTCCCATGGAAGATATACATAACCATCACTTGTGATCACTGTGGAAGAGCTTCCTCCAGAGATGTCTAATGGCAGATGATTGTAGAGGACAACTCATTGGAGTTACTGTAGTTCTCTAGTGATGATGTTGGTGGTTTTGGTTAGAATGACAGTCCTGGTTATTTCTTAAGGCAGAACATTGAAAATATTGGCATTCTAGTGACCTTGAGTTGACCATGGGGCAGCTGCTCCAGGAAAGAATACATGATCTGCTGCAATAGTCAAGTCCTTTAAGTTTACTCTCACTCTTTTAACCATTCATTCTAAGGCTAATTGAGAATCTTGTGAGAAAGTAAGGTTGCAACCTCCTTCTGGGGCTGGAATTCTGCACCAAAGTCTGTAGCAGTAATACATTTTTTGTAGACTTTTGGATCATCTGGTACCTAGAAAACTTAAACCTTATGTAATAGAGTGGTTAAGGTGAGAAAAGAAGACAATGTGGTTAAAGATTTGATAAGAACTAATAAAGTTAGCTGAATAACAGGATCCAATTAGTGGGCAGATACGTATAGGCATGGTTGCCACAAATAAAATATGTCTTATTAGTGGTTATCCAGGTTTTGTGTAAATAATTGTCCCATGATTTTGTATTTTGGAGTCTATAGGACCCCTTGGGATGAAGATACCATCTTGTCCACTTGGGAAGAGAAAAGTTTCTTTAATGAAGACAATTATTCCAAGCATATCAGATAAAATTATATTTATGATTTTCTAGGTCTATTAAAGCACATAACAAGGCAAGGAATATGAACTCTTGCCTTTCATTGTAAAAACGTAGGTATTTTTATTGGTTGCAGAGTATTTATAATTACAGACACTTAGGCCCATGAAACTGTCCTTGATTATGTTGGGGTGGAAGCAT
Organism: Hylobates moloch; assembly: GCF_009828535.3. Lineage (NCBI taxonomy): Eukaryota > Metazoa > Chordata > Mammalia > Primates > Hylobatidae > Hylobates > Hylobates moloch. Next base: position 25,004,448 of record NW_026652293.1, read on the forward strand.
ATACAGCTCTTTTGAAAACATTGAAGTTGAAGGAAGTTCTTGTTGAAGTTTAGAGGGAAAACCTAAAGGGCTTCTGAGTGATAACGTAAATGTCCTTGAACCTGAAATAGCATAAACATTTAGGAGAATCTAGAAGCTTCTAAAGGAAAGAGAGGATATAACCAGCAAGCAAAAATAGGGTTGTGATATTTTGCTATGAACTGGGTGAATGAATATCATGGACTCAGATATCTTGGTTAGACTCATGGAATTATTAATGAAGGAACAGCTTGGGTGAAGCAAGGAAGAGAGAATGCAAAGCAAGGTCTGTTATTGGAAAGCTGAAGTGTAGTGGGGGTGAAAATTTATGTAAATACCAACTTGAAGGAGACAGAGAAGAAGAATACAGTCAAGAAAGATAACAAAAATACTGAGGTTAGGAAATAAACAAGGAAATCCTAGGAGATTTTGTTTTCAACATTTTAAGGGAAAGGTAACTAACTCTTATTTTCATCTGGTTGGTCCAAAGTTCTTATGAAAGTTGTCTACCTTGTGATGCCATTTGTTTATGGAGGAATCTTGAGAGAGCTACAGTTTCCAATGTCCAATTTAGATGGACTGCCATTTGAGGAGCTTTTGGATGTTTAGAGTTGAATGACATGCATCTAGATTGGACCTCTTGGAGTTTTGCAGCAATGTTAGTGGTGGGCAGTATGACATAAGGCCCTGTGGAGAAGGTAATTCCAGAGAATTAAGTCTCCAATTTCTAGGTTGTAGAGTGGTTTGCATAGAACTAGAGAAAAGCAGCTTCTACCTGTTGATGGTAGGTGAATATAATTAATAAATCTCTTGAAGTATTTTGGAACATGTGAATTGATCAGGTTCAAATCTTCAAGAGGCAGGAAAAACAGAGAATCTTCATGTCAGCCAGTTATTATTTTATATTGGGACCTAAGGAATAAAACCTTATATCATAGGAGATTAAGTCCTTTCTTCATTTTAGCATTTTTAAATTTTACTTTTCCATTAGCTCTGTTATTTCAGGTGAATGGAGATGGTTTTATTTTTTGATATCTTATGTCCCTTTAGAGCCAAGGTTTTTAATAAATAGTGTGTGGTTTCCAAAGAATTATCAAATATTATAGAATAAAGAAGAAAGTCATCTACATATTGGATGAGCGTTAAATTGTAAAGGAAGACGAAATCTCCGTGGATTTGCATTTAATGTCCAGGAAAAGTAACTGGGGTCTTCTGTAAATCTCTGGTACACGACTAACCAAGTACACTGTTGGTTTTCCCATGTAAAGGAGATTAGCTATTGAGAGTCAGGGTGAAGAGACATGCTGAAAAAATCACAGCATAAGTCAACAATGGCAAATGAGTGATATCGGAGGGTATGAAAGTGACTGTAGTATTGGGGTTTGGGGCCCAAAGGAATCTGGGTTTTACAATTTTATTTATGGCTGGTAAATATTCGACTATTTGTTAACACTTCGATTAATTTACTCACCCCAATCGTCATCCCCAGGTAAAATGAATGTTTTGCATGGGCAAAATTTGGAAGCAAGGAGACCTTGCCAAGAAGTCCTTAAATAATAGGTTAATAGTAATAGAATAATAATAATAATAATAACCTCAGGTCTTAAAGGATATTGGGATAGTTTAGAGAGGGACATAGTAAGCTCTATATCCACTTTTTGGGACTTCGCTTTCTAAATAAGCCATGCATCCCTAGTTCCCATAACCCAAAATGAGTAAGAATATAAATGAGCATGTTCTAAATGTGGGAATTGCCAAGAGTTTGAAGAGCTATCCAAATGGCAAAGACAGTAGGGTGATCTTCCAAAGCTTTCAGAGGACAAAGATAGGAAAAAGGAAATTTCCCCCTAAGTTCTCTTTACTTTTTATATTTAAAATTGGATGGTACATTATTATAGTTATGTTTTTGTTTCAACACCACTATGATGCATAAACAAACCACTTTTGAGCCATTGATCTGTTTTTATAAATTGAAGCTTTGATGTGAGATTTCAATATCAACAAAGTAAACATTTAAAAACTATGAATAATAGCATATGAATGATGTGATAAAAAGATAAACTGAGATAAAGTGCGCTGAATTAATACATGCTAGCCAAGACAAGAGACCTCACAGTCCTTGTGGCACAGATACAACCTCTAGAGCTCTAATAATTTCTACAAATCTACAAATGTAATTTAATGAGTGGAAATATTAACCATACATTTTAGATTTATTAAATGTGAAATCAATGTTTGAGTTCCTATTTTATTTTTACTCTCGTAGTTAAAGATTGCCTCAGGATTACTTTATAAACTGCAAGACCCCACCAGTATCCCAGATTCTATTTGTTAATCTCTATTTGTTAAGCACTGCTTACTGGTCATGCTTCACAAATCACTGGTATTTCAAAGATGTAGAATTTACCAAGGTCTCTTCCTGTTTAAACATTTAGGCAGCAAAAAAGATCACGAATGTCAGCATCTTAACCCTTAATCCAATTTGTTTTAATCTTAAAATGTTAAAGTAGAGAACAAATCTTTTATAGTTGAGATAGTAACTATGTTCATGATTAGAATTAATTGAACACTCAATGAGTGCTTCTGCTTCAACAGAGTTGGTTTACTTTCCCTGTCTTGTTGGGGGACTCTTTTGCTGACAGAGCAGTGCTTTTCTGTTATTTGTTTGTGGATTAATAATCATTTTTAATGATCATCTAGGTTTTATTACAGTATCTAATACTTGAAAGACATTTTTAAATAAATAAAAGTCATAATTCTTCTGAAATAGATTAACTGAATTAAATATCACATCAATAAAATTATTTTATTTTTGCTTACCCCATGGTTTTCTGTTTATTAAATATTTATTAATCTTTATGTCAAGAAGCATTTTATGAAAATGAGAAATAAACACACAAGAGATAAAATGAAATTTAGTAGTGGAAATACTTATTCTCCTATACCAATGTGGTTGGGCAAAACCTCACAATTTGTAATGAATCTGTTCTGGATTTGATCTGATGTATTGTATCACCTAAGAGAAAAAAATTGCATTATCAAAAACATTTTAAAACAAGCTACATTCTAGGATACCAGACTTTTTTACGTTTTAGCTATTGTTGGCTTTCCATTACTGAAAATAATATGTTATAAACCCAGTATTCTATTTTTATATTTAGGTATATCAAATTGATGTGAGTGGCAAATTCTCTGCTTGATATATTTTCCCAATTAAAACCAATATGTTTTCATACGTGTTTTTAAAAGTGACAACTAAAGTGGTTTGACTATCTCCTTTCTTTCTTCTAAAAGCTGAAACATTGCATTCATATTAGCAACACTGCTTTTTGATAGTTCATCATGCAGTATCTAAACCCTTCTTTTGCACTGTTTAACCTTCACGTTACTTACTCTTGTTCCATCATTGGTCTCTTGACCCCTCATCAGATACTGCTGCAGGTCAATTTTATGTTTTCCTACTATCATCTCTAATGCAGCATATACAAAGCTAAATTTTGTTCTTTCTCTTAAACCTAGATCTTTTTCTGTCTTCTCTATCTTGAGGCACCCACAATCTCCTATCTACTAATTCACCTGTCCTTTACTCCTCATAGCCATTATTGGTGATTACAATTGTGAATTGACTCTCAAGTCTTCTAGACTGCATTTTGATTGTGCATGTTGGTACACTATATTTGTTAAACTCTATTTGTTAAACACTGCTTATCGGTTATGCTTTGCAAATCACTCGTATTTCAAAGACGTAGAAATGCACACACACATGCAGACACACACATATAGATAACATAGTATCATATCTTGCTGCTCACTAGGTGCTAGAATCTATACTAAAGGATTTTCAAACATTATTTCACATAATTACCACTCATAATTTCTAGTGTGAGCAAGTCCCTTATAGGTACTAAATAGCAAAGGTATAATTAGAATTTTATTCAGTTTGATTTCAAATCTTGGTCAGACTTAACTCCCTTGATGAAAATGATTCAGATATTTCCTAATCGAGATCCTTGATACTTCCCATACTAAAATCAGTTTTCCATAGTATCATATTTTGCTAACATTATAATCTTTCTAAAAGGCAAATATAATTACACTTTCTTACTCAAATATATCATAGACAATTCTTTATAAGAAGTATAAGACCAAACTCCATATTCCAAAGTTCATTTTGATCTATCTTTAGATAGCTATATTTTTTTTTCTCTTAGTTGAAATCTATAGTCATCCTGGACTTCTTGTAATTTCTTGAAAACATGAAGGGCCTTTTAAAAGTGCTTCTGATCAATCTCTTTGCATTTCCTGAAATCGCCTTTCTCCTCTCTATAGAATAAAAGCCCCTTCTGTCTAACTTAGAAAATTCTATTTTAATCTAGTCGTACCAATGAGTTGTAACACTATAATACATCTATCATAAATTTTAGACACATTAGGTAAATAATGCATCAGAGACCTTTCCAAAAATATATACATTGTGATTAGAAAAAAAATATTTTATTTTATTATTTACATGAGATAAAGCACTTTTGTAACATATGACATCATACAACCTATTATTCCTTTAGCATCTCAGATCTACATATATTCATTCTACTATTTATTCTTGTTTTAAATTCTTCAATTACAGACCACAATTTTGGTTTTAGAAATTCACACATTTGCAATGGCATTTGCAAAAATGTGCTCTTAAACATAGCCCTAATAAACACCTGTTACATCCATCAGCATGCAGAACCAAATTATTTTCACTCTTTGATAAGCAAATCCTTAAAGGCATGCATATATATTATTGTTATTAAGTAAATACTTTAATTTCAAATACTAATATTTTCAATATCACCTGAACATACAATTTGAAGAGAATTTTGCCAATATCATGGCCTGTTATATTTCCATATATGTTACTTTGAAAGTACCTAAAAATATAGAGATTGTACACAAAAACATTAAAGACATGCATATATGTTTTTGTTAGTATTAAATACTTTTTATTTGAAATACTTCTGCTTACAGACTCAACTAAAAATATGATTTAGAAGAGAATTTTGCCAATATAATGTTATGTTACATTTCTGTATGTTATTTTGACAGCATCTTATATTCATATATGTGTGTATATATATATGTATATTATATAGATATACAAAAACGTTAAGGGCACTCTATTGGCAAAATTCTTTTCTAAATCACACTTTTAGTTGTCTTTGAAAATACTAGTATTTTAAATAAAAAGAAACAATTTGATCACTGTAAATTTTCCAAATATCTGAGGTGAAAAACTTGAAAAAAGAAATACCTCAATGCCAGCTCTCGATTTTTTTTATTTTCAGTATTTATACATTTATTTAATAATAACAATAACAAACAATAGAATGTAATAACCCTTTATTCAACCTTTCTTCCACCTCCCCATCTCTCTACAACATCTCTACTTCAAAGATAAACACTATGAACAGATTTATATAGAAATGTTTACATAGTGGTTTGACCCCGGACAAGCTTCTTAACCTTTCTGATACTCAATTTATTCATCTGTAAAATAAGGATAAGAATAGAACATGAAAAATCCGCAAGTTTTTGATGAGAATTAAATTAGCTAATTAAAAAGCACATAAAACAAGATCAGGCATATAGTTAAGTGTAATCATCAAAGCTGTCTTTTCAACATGACTAATAGAATGGTAGTCTACCCACATTAATATAACTTTGTTGTTTCTTTGAGGAAGTTTATACCAAAGACATATAAAACCATGAACCAATAAATAACTTCGCTATTTACTGGAATTATAAGAAATCAGTTTATCAGATGATAACAGTTGGCTCATTTATCAAACAGCAGTGTGCTCATCAACATTCACTTCAAGATCCTTGCTTCACTCTGTCCAGTCCTAATAGCATGAATAATGCCAAATCAAATATCATCAAATGCCAAATGCCAAATCTAAAGCAATTCCCCATCATGAAAAATCCACCTTAAATTACTTTACCCAGACCACAAAGTCTGAATCTTATCCCGCCTTTGACTTTCCCTTCTGAGATGACGCTAAGAATGAGATAGATGGTTTTCTCCCTTATTGTAGTGAATTTAGTTTCGTTCAATTAAAAGTTTCTCAGGCCGAATGTGGTGGGTCACACCTGTAATTCCAGCACTTTGGGAGGCCGAGGTGGGCTAATTGCCTGAGGTCAGGAGTTCGAGACCAGCCTGGCCAATATGGCAAAACCCCGTCTCTACTAAAAATACAAAAATTAGCCAGGCGTGGTGTTGTGTGCCTGTAATCCCAGCTACCCAGGAGGCTGAGGCAGGAGAATCGCTGGAACCTGGGAGGCAGAGGCTGCAGTGAGCCGAGATTGTGCCACTGCACTCCAGCCTGGGTGACAGAGCAAGACTCCATCTCAAAAAAAACAAAACAAAACAAAAAAACAGTTTCTCTGGTGTTATTTTGGGAAATCAAGAGTACCATATAAGTAATTATGTTTCATTCAATCAATTGATTAAAATACAAAAGTTCATCTCATATATTTCTACTTAAAATTTCTACTGAAAAATTAAAAAGTTCAATTTTTAATCATTTTTCTAATAAACTGCGTTAAAATTTTCCAACTGAATGATTCAACCGCCACTTTTAAATTAATTATAATTAATAATTAATTTATATTCTCACTGATTGTTTTCTTCCCACTTTGAATATTTTCCCCCTTCTGATTATTTTAAGGAATTAAATCTATTATTTCTTCCCTTCTGAAGAGTGAAAAAAATCTTCCCATAATCCTGATTAGATACTGTTAATTTAAAAAAATCATAATATATTGTCTCTGACATCAAGAGTTTTATAATACCAAACGGTCTTTTCCTTCTCTCTTTATTTTTTTCTTTTGAAATTACATAACGTTTTAAGGACAAATTTATGTACTTATTTTTTATTAAATAAGTTTTAAGATTGATTTTTCCTCAGATGCACTATGACTTATAAATCTTTAGATGTAAGTAAGGAACAAACTTCAAATTGCAGCAATCAGTATAGTTATATAGTTTATGTTAATTGAAAATACTCTTTACATTTCCCTTAGGCTTAATTAGGAAAAACATCAAGAAGTTTAGTAACTTTAATTAGCCAGTTTTTCAGAATTTTTTTTCATAATTAAATAGTTCTGTAGCTACCACTCTCATCACAACTATAATGAGGAAATAAATTACCTTTTAGAAATTGACCAAATTTAATAAGTAAATTCAATGAAGACTAGATTTATCATGACTCCAATAGTCAATGGGTATGACCAGCTCATCATTTCAGATTTATGGTATTCAGTGCTTCCCTAAACTGAACGTAAGCTACTTCAACTGTAATATAATAGTGAATTTCTAATCTATAAATTTGAGTTTCAATTGAAATTAGTAAAACCTCTTGACTTAGTTAATGTAGTTAATGTATTAAACGCTGAGTAATTTTTTTTTTTTTTTTTTTTTGAGACAGAGTCTCCCTCTGTCGCCCAGGCTGGAGTGCGGTGGCGTGATCTCAGCTCACTGCAAGCTCCGCCTCCCGGGTTCACGCCATTCTCCTGCCTCAGCCTCCCAAGTAGCTGGGACTACAGGCGCCCGCCACCATACCCGGCTAATTTTTTGTATTTTTAGTAGAGACGGGGTTTCACCGTGTTAGCCAGGATGGTTTCGATCTCCTGACCCCGTGATCCACCAGCCTTGGCCTCCCAAAGTGCTGGGATGACAGAAGTGAGCCACTGTGCCTGGCCAAAGCTGAGTAATTTTTAATTCAAATAATATCCTGTCATGTTTCCAGAAACTTTTTGTTATTTTTGAATGACAAAACATGAAACTGAAATGAAATGAGAATTAGTAATTAACTACTATTGATAATTTCAGAGAAGAAAAATAGTGAGATATAATCAAATTAAGAGATTCAGTGACCTCATTACCAATTCATTTATTTTATTATTCTTCCTCTTTTATATGAAAAAAATCTATCTAAAATATATTATAAAAAACATTCTTCCAAATTCCTGTTAACATTAAAAAAAAAAGGAAGAGAAGAATAAAGTGAATTCATAGATTCACTATGGAACTGAAAAATTGAGTGGTTTGTAATTTTTAAGCAGCTAAAGGAGCTCAAATAGAATCAGCAGAAGAGTTTCTCTAGCTATGACTCTCAGGTCTTGTTCCATCTGGATCTGATGTGGAATGTAAGAGTTATCTTCTAGTGTCTATGCAACTATTACTAACAATAAGTGAAGGACTTTGTTTTATATTTCTTGAGTTTACACTACTTTGCTTATAATTTAAATGTTCAATACATTTCTCATCAATGAATGAACTGGTTCACTTTCTACAAGTTAGGAAGATAGAGAGATAGATATACATGAAAATTAAAGGTGATCTGAATAAAATTAAAATGAAATACATAGGAACCTGCGAATTACCAAAAATAACTATTATTAAAAGAGATTTTAAATCACATTTTAATAATTCATTGCACATATCTATCTTAGCATAAATGGAATACATTATTTATGGATTTCTTTAGATCAGTAGAACTCTTCAAAATAAGAAGATGGATATAAAGGTAGACTTTAGTGTATTTTGATTCAAATTTCAATAATGGAAATGAGTTATAAGTTTTACTATATTCTGTTGATTAAGTGTACTGTAAAAGTCTCCACCATCCATTACATTTTATTCCCTAACTTCCTTAATGTAGCAATTAGAAGTCAATTAGAAATGTCCAAGAACAATAATACTTAAAGATCAGTTAGGAACCCATGCTGCTAGAAAGATTAAATATTTACTAAAATAACAAGAGCCTTGAAACTAATGGTTCCAACTTCATTACTTGAATACATTTTTGAACTGCTATTTTCTGCCTCACTTCACTGTAATTGCAAAATGTAATAGTAGCAGTAAATGTTTCAGACTAAAGTACATAAAAGGCATAAAGCTTTTAGGTCATAATGACACTTGTTTAGATATAGTACACAGAATCACAAGCAGTTTTTGTTACAAGTATATAAAGGTCTAATTGAAAAGAAAACTTTGTAATTATATTATTTAAGACTAATTATATTTAATGTAATTGATGGAAAATAAAGCTACTAAGTTTATTTCTTATGAAGAAAACAAAATTAAAATGTGTTGGACTACTTATTATGCCTTGGTAATTTACATGGTAACAATAAAGTCAGAGTTATATGAAAATTCAGTTAAACATTTCTAAGAAAGTTGTTTATAACTTTCCTATAAATGTTGCTGCCATTAAAAAGTTTTAACTATTAAATCTGTACATATTTTCATGATTTACTGCATAGATTATAAGGAAGCATTGAGGTATTTTTAACAGTGGCTTATAGACATGATATAGTTATACTTCTGAGGGTAAGTTTTGTTCACATACAAGTAGAACTGTTCCGTCAGCATTCTTAGAATAAGGAAAAAATCAGCATGCATGTAGTCACACGCAATAGCCACCTAAGTGACACGACTTATGTCTGGGTTACTGGGATACCAAGGTGAAAACCTTAAAAAAAAATGAAAAGAGAGAAAGAAAAAGAAAGAGAGAGGGGCAGGGAGGGAGGGAAGGAAGGAAGGAAGGAAGGAAGGAAATAGAAATCCAATACTGAACAGATGGAAGGAGGGAAGGAACGAAGGAAAGAAGGAAGGAAGGGAGGGAGGGAGGAAAGGAAGGATATAGAAATCCAATACTGAATAGGTGGAAGGAGGGAAGGAAGGAGTGAAAGAAGGAAGGAAGGAAGGGAGAGAGGAAAGGAAGGATATAGAAATCCAATACTGAATAGATGGAAGGAAGGAAGGAAGGAAGGAAGGAAGTGGATAGGTAGGGAGGGAGGGAGGGAGGAAGGGAGGGAAGGAGGGAGGAAGAAAGGAAGAATAGACATAGAAATCCAACACTGAATAGATATTTGGTCAGGGCCATGTCGTAGAAGGAAAATATATGATCATTTGCTATATGAGGCCTCCCAGGAATACTCAAAAAGAATTCTAGTAAAGTGGGAATGATGCTTATCTTTCAGAGAGGAAAAAAAGAACAAAGGTCGTCTGAATAAAGAATCTTAACACAGAAAGTTGTCCCATAGGTACTCTACATTTGAAAAGACAGAACATTATAATTATTGTTAATAACAATATGATGTACATCAAGTGTTTTACAGAATGTGGGACATGATTTTCATGTCCCACCAAATGAGCCAAAAAAAAGGTTTATTTAAAATAAAACAAATATGTTTAGTTGGAATAATCTAACATTGGTACATATACATATCAAATTTTCCATTTTAAAAATATTAAATGTAACATTTTTATAGTAAAATAGATCAAAAGTAATATGCACTCAGAAAATTATTTTTTGGATTATTTGTTTGACGATAAAGATGAAAATAATACTCTAGGTCACATTTTTCTATTAATCAAACAAAAGTATGAGAAATAAGATATTTTCATTAATTAATCCTTGCACCATTCTCAACATATGTTTATGCTATGTAAATTTCAATATGTATTTAAATTCTACATTTCTCACAAAATATTACTAATTTGTAATTATATACTAACACATGCATCAGAAAAGCCTAGTCTGAAATGAATACCTTCGAATCTTTATCTGACTACTTCATGTATTTCCAAAATGCATGATATTTAATCTCCAGAAAAATCATCTAGATAATATTTGACATAACTTGCAGATATCCCAATACTTACAAGATGATGACTCATTAAAATCTATGTCATTAACTAATAACCACTACTCAGGTAAGTGAAAGCCATTTTGAAGACAAAAATTAATTAATATGTTTATCAGTCCTGGTTATCCAGATAAATGAGACTAATGAAATAAATATAGATACTTAGAAGGAGATATTCGTTATGGGCATTGGCTCATACAATTGCAGTAGATAGGAAGGCCTACTATCTGCCTTCTGCCAAACTGAAAACCAGCAAAGATTGAGTTGCAATTTATTTCAAGTACAAAGGAGGAGCTGGATGCCCAAGTGGGCAGAAGATTTATGTCCCAGCTCTAACAACAACAACAAAAAAAGGTAAATTTGCCCTTCCGATACTTTTTAGTTCTATTCAGGTACTCAGTGGATTGGCTAATGTCCACTCACATTGTTGAGGATGATCTCCTTTACTCAGTCTACTGATTTGAATTTCCTTTGGAAAGACCCTCATGCATACATCTAGAAATAATGTTTTAGCAACTATCTGGGCATCCCTTAACCTAGCCAAGTTGACACATAAAGTTAACCATCACAGTACCCTATCACACACCATATACAAGTTAATTTAAGCTAAATTAATAGTTAAAATTGGAAACAAAAACTATTAAAATAGTAAAAGTATGTACTTTTTAAAATCTCTCAAGAAAGGAAATTTTCTTAAGAAAATTAACCAGAAGGTATAAACAAACGAATAATACAGATCATACCTATGAAATATGTTAATTTCTATTTACAAAAGATGTATAGAAATAAATGAAAATAAAAATATATAACCCACGAAAAATATTTTCCTATAATGGCTTCCCTCATCTATCCATTTTCTCAAAGGCAAAAATCGAGAGTCCTCCTATATTCTATTTGTTCTCGCTACCCACATCCAGATGATTACCAATTGTATGAAATCTTTCCACATCTGCAGAATCATAATAGAATTAAACCATTTCTGACATCTACCACTCACTCACTCCAACAGCCTCCAGTGTGAGTTCAGTTTTTCCATTCACTCTTGGAACTCCTATCTGTTGTTCAGCAGCAACTGCCAGAATGATCTTGTTAAAATGCAAATCAGAGAGAGATAGACAGAGATTTAATTTGGGCAGGAAATATATAACTATATTAAACACAGTACAGGGAAAGTTTTAACTGAAGGGACATCTGTGTTTGAACACTATGAGCAAGGCTTTATAATAAATACTTCGAATCTAAAGATAAAAATTTGTTGCTGCATCTTGAGTTCTCAGATAGGCTTGATGCTTTTTTTTTTTTTTTCTTCTCAAGCATCTGGGAATTAAACCACTCTTGGCAAGGGATGTGAATAAGTAGACAGGAAGAGATTTTAAAATTATTTTATCCTGCTCTTCTTCCTAAACAGGGAAATAATTTACATTTCTATAATAAAATTGTGTTTTAGACTTGTTACTCCCATCATAGCAGTTAGCTATATTAGAAATATGATAAATAATGATTGAATTAATGAACTTTTTTGTGGTTTGTATGCTGAATTTTTAGTCTTTAAGAACTTTAATGATAGTAAAATAAATTCTTTTTTTTTTTCTTTTTAAGTCGGAATCTTGCTCTGTCGCCCAGGCTGCAGTGCAGTGATGCGATCTCAGCTCACTGCAAATTCTGCCTGCTGCGTTTTAGCAGTTCTCCTGCCTCAGCCTTCTGAGTTGCTGAGATTACAGGTGCGAGCCACCACTCACAGCTAATTTTTGTACTTTTAGGAGAGACAGGGTTTTGCCATATTGGCCAGCCTGAGTCGAACTCCTGACCTCAATAATCCACCCGCCTTGGCCTCCCAAAGTGCTGGGATTACAGGTGTGAGCCACCGTGCCCAGCCAAATTGCAAAATAAAGTCTTTATATCAGCTTTTCCCTGACTTCTTTATTGAATCCTATCTACCTCAGCAAATAACAACACCATACATCGAGTTACTCAGGTCAAAAATCTGAGAGCAGTTCTTATTTTCTTCTCATAACACATATGTTAGCTAATCTTTCAAATGGCGAATATTACTTACCAACTGTACAGCTAACACCCTGCTCACAATACTTTTGAACTCTAGCAAATCTCCCACACATCAACGTACATCTATTTTCTTACCTCACACGTATTTAATTCATAGCGATTATCATTATTTAAATTATAAAATATAATATGAAATAAATTCTTAGATATCATGCTATATTAGACTATATAATATCCCATTATGTTAATTACTTATTTTATTATTTCGTGATTCCCCCTCCTCATCAAAATGAGTATGGATATTCCTTGTGAAGTTCTATTCAATTTAGAACAGTGCCTAGCACCAAGGTAGGCTCTTAAATATATGATGAATAATATATCACTAGGAAATTACAAATTAGAACAATGAGATACTATTATGCACCTATTAAAATTACTAATTCAAAACACTGACATTTATGCAGCCAAAAAACACATGAAGAAATGCTCATCATCACTGGCCATCAGAGAAATGCAAATCAAAACCACAGTGAGGTACCATCTCACACAAATTAGAATGGCCATCATTAAAAAATCAGGAAACAACAGGTGCTGGAGAGGATGTGGAGAAATAGGAACACTTTTACACTGTTGGTGGGACTGTCAACTAGTTCAACCATTGTGGAAGTCAGTGTGGCGATTCCTCAGGGATCTAGAACTAGAAATACCATTTGACCCAGCCATCCCATTACTGGGTATATACCCAAAGGACTATAAATCATGCTGCTATAAAGACACATGCACACGTATGTTTATTGCGGCACTATTCACAATAGCAAAGAGTTGGAACCAACCCAAATGTCCAACAACGATAGACTGGATTAAGAAAATGTGGCACATATACACCATGGAATACTATGCAGCCATAAAAAATGATGAGTTCATGTCCTTTATAGGGACGTGGATGAAATTGGAAAACATCATTCTCAGTAAACTATCGCAAGGACAAAAAACCAAACACCACATGTTCTCACTCATAGGTGGGAATTGAACAATGAGAACTCATGGACACAGGAAGGGGAACATCACACTCCGGGGACTGTTGTGGGGTTGGGGGAGGGGGGAGGGATAGCATTAGGAGATATACCTAATGCTAAATGACGAGTTAATGGGTGCAGGAAATCAACATGGCACATGGATACATATGTAACAAACCTGCACATTGTGTACATGTACCCTAAAACCTAAAGTGTAATAATAATAAAAAAAAAACACTGACGATAACAATTGTAGCTGAGGATACGAGGCAAAAGGAATTCTCATTCATTGCTAGTAGTATTGCATAATAGTACAGCTGCTTTGGAAGACAATTAGGCAGTTTCTTCCAAGATTAACCATGCTCTTGGATCCAGCAATTGTGCTTCTTGGGATTTATGTTGGGAATGCCAATATGGTACAGCCCCTTTAAAAGATAGTTTGGCAGTTTCTTCCAAGACTGAACTGCTCAGGACTAAATGAAATTTGTCTAAATTATCTTTACTTCATATGATATTACAAAATCTATTAAATTCTCTCTCTCTATATATATATAATATGATAGGTATAAATATATATTAGACATATAGTTTTATATGTGTAATAGATATACATATGTAGATCACATATATAAGATAGATATAGATATGTGAATCATATCTATTATATATATGCTAACCATAAATATATATTACATGCATAATTATATAATATATGATCATAAATGTCTACATTATATCTATACACATATATAGAGACACAGAGAGCGACTCTGTGTCAATGATTAATTAAACTTGTTGATGCCATAGAAACAGATAATTAGATGATTTTCTTAAAGTATATAACCGAATGAAAATATAATTGTCTAATACACTATGATCACATGTGTCAGATATAAATTATCTGATCAGAATTTATCCTGAAGATGTGAATTTAAAATATTCAGTGGAACTGAATATTCATATATACACAGAATGATATCCAGGTTGAGAATTACTTTAACTCAATGCTAATTTATATATGCTTTGAGGATCTCTTAATCCACCATGTGCTTTTGCTTAATTTTAAGTGAATGTTATTTTTATTCACATTAGAGTACCATAGAATATCTCAACATTTTCAAGACCCGACTCCTGGATTATTTAGGACTCATATTTAAGAGAGACTATCATTTTGACATAGAGGCACAGACTTGAATTAAGTTGTCCGCCTAAATGAAATAAGTTTTTATTAGTGTGAACAGATTTACAATACTAATTTACATATGTTTTGACTGAGTTACCTTTTGATTATGTGAATTGTTCTATATTGCTATCATTATCAACTTTTATTCAGTGTTAGAGCTGGCAGTGGCAAGTTCCTTAGGTTGTAAAACACATTGTTATCTTTTATGGAATTAATTAGCTATTTAAGCTTGGTAAGTGTTTGAAAAGCTTATAAGTATGGAAGGTTGCTCATATTGTTTCCATCCTAGTGTAAAATATTACAAAGTGAGTGATAAAAGGTATTCACTTTTTGGTCATTGTAGATCAATAAAAATTAGAGTGAGTGGAAAAAAAGAGAATTATGTTTGCATAAGACATTCCAATATTAATCATTTTAATATAATCATCCTAAGCTAAAGCAGAAAGACTAACTTTGTAATTTATAAAGGAAACCAAGTTTCTAAAGTTAAACTTACAGTAAGCCAATAGGAAGTTGAGACAGCAAGAAAAGCAATATTTTGAGACATTAAATAAAATGTTCCTATTTAAATGTGGATTTAAAAAATCATGCTATTCAACATCAGAGCATATTTGGAAGTCTTTCTCAGTCACAGTGTCCTCTGATATAGGTTCTAAGACATTTCTAAGTTAATTATAATTATATTTTTCTGTCAGAGAAAAAAGACAACTTAGCAGTAAATGTATAATAAGAAATTAACATAATAGGAATAATAGTGGTTACATTTTTTATTTTTGCTATCTTTCAGTGCAAGGGACTATACAACATAAATTATCTAATTTAATTCTTTCAACAATCTTATGAAGTTCTTCTATAATAAGCTACTGTATGTATTGGAAAAATTACATTTGAAAACCTTAAATCTCTTACCCCAAGAAATGTTTTTAATACACAGTAATACCAAAATTTGAACTCAAGTTTAGGAAGGATGAGGATATTAAGTCATATAGTGTTATGCTCTGGAGATATGGTCCATAAATTATGGTTTAGTGTCTGGTGACCTATTTTTGGAAATGTTTATTGCAAAACAGCCATAGGTTTAAAATTTGCACAGGAGAACTTTGTTCTTCGGATGACTACCGAGTTATGTATGCATATGATGAATTCTGCAAGCCTCAGTACAAAACAATTACTAGGTATCTGGGAGTTCAATAGAGAGTCCACAAGTTACATTATATTGAGAAACAGAAGAATACACAAGCCAGAGAGAAGAAACCAACCTGAACATTCCAGACAGTTCCTTGAAGTTGGCCAAAGAGTTTCCTTCATAGTAGCCTTGTCCTAGCCCTAGAATAATGGCTATACAGCATCTTACTAACAAAACTTAAATATAACCTGGAATATCAAATTCATTTGCCAGTAAATTGCCTGCCTTCAAAACAAAATTTAACACTATTTAATGAAAGACAAAATAACAATCTTCAACAGCGTAGTATCTATAATGACTAACATAAAATTTTTAAGTAAAGAAAAAATATAAATATATATATATATATTAGACATGTGAATAAGCAGAAATATGTCTATCATAAGGAGGAAAATATAATAGTGAATAAAAATAAATCCAGATTTGACAGGGATCTCACCATTAACAGAAATGAAAACAACATTTACAAATATGCTCAAAGATACAATGGAAAATATTAGAATGGTCAAATTATGGCCTATAGGCTGGCTAATTATTTTCATAAAATTTTACTGGAAGACAGCTATCATATACAAAGTGTTTAGTGCTGCATTTGCTAAAAACCAGCAGGCTTGAGTATAGTAGTTGTAATGGAGACCACATGGTCTCCAACCCTAACAATTCACTTTATGGCCCTTTAAGCAACAGTTACTTGACTCCTTGAAAAAGTGAATACAAATGAGTTAGCAGAAAGGGGATTTCAGTATGGAAACTTTTACAGGTGAAATAGTATAAAATACAGCTACCTAGAATTCTATGATTTAAAAAAGAATGTGTATTATAAAGCTTAAAAAACCTAAAATATCTTTTTAAAATGAATTATACTGAAAAGCAAATAGAGAGAAATTGAATACTAAAATACAAAAGGTGAATGAAACACAAGAAAGCTAGAAAGAATAAACAGAGAAAAAAACAGGACAAATATAAACACCTATAGCAGAGTTAAACCTAAAAATAGCTTAATTCTTCTCTGAGATTAGGTGTGGCATTGTTTATGTTTATTCTGCTTGGTATGTGACCTAATTTATATGCTCTATTTTGGGAATTTTGTCCTTGTTATCTCTTCAATGATGGATTCTGTCCTATTCTACATAGTTTCTTCTTCAAACGTAATTATACTTTTGTTAGTTCTTTCATTTTGTTTTCTATATTTCATGTAATCTCTTATATACTTCCCATAAATTTGCCTCTCTATTCTTCAGCCTGAATATTTTAAATATATTTTTTCATTTCATAATCTCCATTTTATCCGCTGTTAAACCTATTGCAGATTTTAAAAATATTAGTTTTTTTTAAGAATTCCCATTTGTTTCTCCTTTATAATATCTGTCAGTATTTTCTTTGTTGATTCTTAACTGCTTGGATTTATTTGTCATAGTTATTTTAAAGTCCACGTCTGAAAATTACTGTTAAAAATACTTTGATTTTTTTAAACTTTTGTGTTTTAAAAATGGTGCTTTTTTTAACTAAATGATGAGTCTTGTCTATAAAAAATATAATAGAAACAATTGGAGGCTGTGGTTGTCATCTTTCTTCAGAGAAAATGTATGGTTCCTTGGGGTAGGCAGCTACTCTTGGGGTACCATATCCCTTTTCCCTGTTGGGGCCCAAGATGATGTGAAGCCTGGCTTTAGTCCTTGGGAGTCTATGATCTATTATGCTTCATCTGTCATCCCATTATGGACCCCTTAGAGTCCCAATCAATAGCTTGGAAAATTTACAAGTCTTCATTTAAAGTGTGCTTTCAAAGTCTCATGAGACTGCAGAAATCTTTGCTCAGCTTCTCAGTCTATTGCTACCGCTCTCAGTTTTTGAATCAGCATTCACCTCAAAATGAAAAGAGGTCCCAAAGTCCCTGATAGCCACTCTGCACTTTCCTCCAATACAAGTTTACAGCCCCTGAAATTTCCATTCTCTTTGTAGCTTTCCTTCATACATAAGATATTTACATTTTGTCAAGATTTTAAAATCAGTCTCAGGGGAAGAATTGGTCTGAAAGTAGTCAAACGTTGCCAGAAACAAAATGTCACCAAAGATAAGATGAATAGCATGACACTTTTAGGAATACCTTTCTTTTGGTCTTTCCTCAGCTTATTGAGGTTTCTTAATGATTACAAGATTTTTGTTTTTGTGTATTAGGACTTTTGATTTGAAAGCTGATGAAGTATTCTTTAAAAAAGGAAAAAAATGACTTTTGGATCGAAAGGTTAGAATAGGTGTTTAGAGTATACTTGCAAAGAGTCTAATAGACTAGACCACCTAATAATGCAAATATATATTCACAGAAAATAACATAATGTAACAAGGCTAAACTTGAATTGAAGGACATTTTCTCCAGAATTTGAAGAAAAAAGTCATAGAAAATCAATAATTATAACATTAGCATTCATTCAATATACAGTGATTCATAACTAATTCATTTCGCCGCCTCATCTATATTTCACTGATGTGAACCAATAGAAATATATGGCTTGTAATAAATAAATTATGGATATGCTTTATGTTTAATATATGTAACCTTGATTTAATGTAATTTCTTGAAGATCCAATAATTCTAACTTTTATGATTTATAAACTTTTTTAAACATTTTGTGGTCAAAAGATAATTTTGATTACTCTCAAATGAGTTTTTCTCAATAGAATTGAGAGACTATAAATCTATGATTGAATTTTGTGAAGTTTCCTAGTCAGGGTAGTTGATGATAATGTTTTCTTCCAGATGAAACATATTCCTTATTTCTCCCTTCACAGCATAGTAGCTACTTCTTGACTATGTTTCCTTCCAAACACCTAAATAAATAAAGCTACCTACCTATAAAAACACTAATAGCTTAGTGCAGATGTGTAGAATAAAACCAACATATTTTGCCATACATAGTTTCTTGTTGTGATATTTTGTTCAGATAAATAAAGAATAATGAGAGAAGAAGAGAGGGGCAAATTAGAGTGAAAGAGATAGAAAAGAGAGTCAGAAATGGTGTCATAGTGAAAACTGAGACAGATAACAAGGATTCTGAAGGAGAAAGTGGAGATATATTTAGTTCATTAAAGGTTCAATCTCAATTTGGTTATGTTTTGAAGTGGTGTATTTAGTCTTTTGAAGTTTTATATGCAATTAATTTATTTTTGTTATGCTATCATTTCTCTTTAATGGTAGCATGGGTTTATGCTTTTGATCCTGGTAAAAAGAGAGAAAGTGCTGAGATTCTAGGTTGCTTTCAAGAAAATTGATGGGAGGAATAAATAATAAGATATAAATACTATCTGGCTAATAACTTGCTTGGATTAAGAAAAAATTCCTTTAAGATAGACAAAGTAAGGTCATATGCAATCATGATTAACCAAGATATTTTCAGAAAAATGTAAATTACTTGAAACTGTTATGAACAAGTCTTGCAAGCTACTGTCTCTATAGTCGAAGTTGTATATTTATTAGCAAGTAACAAAACAGGAAATAGAATAGAATAGTTTTTTAGTCTATTCCCTTTCATTGATTTATACGATTATTAATTTGTTTAAATAATAGAGACAATCACAAACACACATACACATGGGACAGCTCCTAGGGATGCACTTTATTCTTATGATGAATTTTTAAAATCAATAATGTTAACTTTAGAAACTGAGGTAAATAGGATTTCGGCGTGAGGCTTTGTGGAGCTATGCTGTGTCCACTGTTTGCTGTAGATGTAAGTGTCAGAGGCTAAAATTTCTGTGGTGTTCTTGTCTCCCTCATTGTCTTGGGTTTCCCTAGGGACTTATTATTATTTTTTTTAAAGGTATGAGTCCTGTAGCTCTTTTCAGCTGAGTTAAGTTACAATACAGAAGCCTATCATTAATGTAGCAAACAGTTAGGGGTGGAAGAAATGCCCTATCATTAGGTTGGGTGTAAGGCTTTTAGCAAAACTGTGCCCTGGGCTGTGACTTTGACAAGTGTTTCTGGGATTTTTTCCTCCCCCTTAATTAATACAGGAAGGCTAGTAGGGCAAGAGATGGATGTTTCCCGTTCCCCATGTTGGTTAGGCTCTGATAAATCCCTCTATGGTTAGGCTCTAGTGAAATCGTTTTCCTTGGGAGCATACCTTTGTGAAGGAGAGCAGAATTCCCTGAGCATATTTCAAAGTGTTTCTTTTTCTCCTTTCTGCGTTGGAAACAGGAGAGATTTTTAATACCATCTTCACCATACAAACCTATTGGGGTTCACGGAAGGAAAAAGTGTGGCAGTTCTCCGAAGACTGGTCTTTCAGGAGTTTTTATATCTCAAGCTAATCCACACTAGTCTCCAACAATGAGTCGGTTACTCTCTATAAATACCCGATTCTGGCTGCAGTGGCTGTTTCTGCTCAAGATAATCTGTGATGCTCTGCATCTGCCTGTTCCGGTTTTTGAGGCAATGGTTTGCCCTTTGACTTTAAATTTCTGATGCACAGCAGAGCGCGGTGGCTCATGCCTGTAATCCCAGCACTTTGGGAGGCCGAGGCGGGTGGATCACAAGGTCAGGAGATCAAGACCACGGTGAAACCCCGTCTCTACTAAAAATACAAAAAATTAGGAGGGCGTGGTGGCGGGCGCCTGTAGTCCCAGCTATTCGGGAGGCTGAGGCAGGAGAATGGCGTGAACCCAGGAGGCGGAGCTTGCAGTGAGCCGAGATTGCGCCACTGCACTCCAGCCTGGGCGACAGAGCGAGACTCCGTCTCAAAAAAAAAAAAAAAAAAAAAGTGCATTGTTGGCTTTCAGTTTTTCAGCTTTGTTCTTATAAGAATGGGAGTAACAACTTCCAGATTCTTTGTATCTGGACTGGGAAACTAGAAGTCTAACATTAACTTGTCTGGCCAAGGAAAGGTTAGTATAAGGAGTATGTGTCACTTTTGGCCTGATGTTTTAAGAGCCAACGCACAATTGACAAGTTTTAAGAATGTTAATATCACCCTCATTTATATTATAATTATTTTCAGAAAATTTCATAAGAATTTAAATCTAACATGAAATAAAATCAAGATAACATATCCAAAAATGTGATGTTTATTAAAGTTTTATCTAATTTTAGTAAGTAGCAGATTTTATTCCAAAGCAAACATACATGATGGTATGTTATTTAGATTTTTTAAAGATAAGCGACATTTAAAATTGCCTTTGTATTTTAATTTCACTGGAAAAGAAAGCATAGAAATAATTAAAATTATACTTTCATGACATTTGTAAAGTGGTTAAAAATATGTGTAAACCAGTTTCTGTTACAAATTTAAATTTTTAGAGACCAAAATGCACTTTAAAGGCAAAAAAATTTATACTAAGGAGGAAAAAGTATTATAACTTTTACAAAATACTCAAAACATAACACCTTTTTTGATTTCTTGTATGCATATTCTATGTATTTATCAAATGGCATTTTCGATTTTCTTGTTATATTTTTCTGTTTTCTTTTATAAAGTAATTATGCCAACACTAGGAGAATGTAATCATAACAGTGTTTTTTGAAAACAAAATTGGGATTTATAGATTCTAAGTTCTTTTCTTTTTAACATTGAAACAAAGTTTTATTTCTATTACACTTGGAAAATGTTCTAAATATAATGCTTTCCTAAGTTTTAGTATTTACCTACTGCGATCTCTCAGATGCATCCTTTATTTTTAAATGTATTTTATTTTAAATTTTCTTTATTTTTAATTTTTATGGGTACATACATACATGTATATATTTATGGGGTACATGTTATATTAACATAATGCTTTTGAATATACTTGTGAGACTAATACATATTATGAAATCATGTTTTAATATTACAAACTACATCATGCCCAGTCATGAAACCAGTTACATAATCTTGCAACTTATGTAAAAATAAATTACTATCATACAACTTACAAAAATGTATGCAGTGATATGCTTCATTTGTAGGTATTTTGCCTGCATTACATTAGACATATGGACAAATAAAACAGTCTCCTGGAAAAAAAAATACGTCAAAGTTTTCCAGGTAGCATTCTCTTTGTAGACATTGTAATAAAATAACATGAGAATAAGATAAAAAATTAGAGATTCTTGTTATAATGCTTTTCTGAATATTTAATTGTGTTCTTTTGATCAGATTAATGTTCTAGCTCAAGGGTCCCCAACCCCTGGGCCACAGACCACTGTAAGTCCTTGATCTTTTAGGAACCATGCCAGACAGCAGGAGGTGAGCGGCTGGAGCAAGCATTATTGCCTGAGCTGTGCCTCCTATCAAATCAGCGGCAGCATTAGATTCTTATAGGAGCATGAACTCTACTGTGAACTGTGTGCATGCAGGGGATCTAGGATGCCCACTCCTTATAAGAATCTAATGCCTGATGATCTGAGGTGGAACAGTTTCATCTGAAACCAACCCCTGCTCGCTGCCGTCCATGGAGAAATTCTCTTCCACAGAACTGGTCCCTGGTGCCAAAAGGTTGGCGATTGTCTCTATAGTCTTCTGTTTATGCTATAACACAGTGATAATACTATCTTGTTAAATAGTTTGCTAAGCTATAAGGATTAAATAAAATATATATTTGCGGCTAAATTGGCTAAATAGGGGAACTGACTGGGTTTGTGAGGTACAGCCTTTGTATACAGCTCCTAACTTTACCCACAGTGAATGTATTAATATTATGACATATTTAGATAACATGTGGAAACACAGAAAATTTTAGTTATAAAAAATTATAGAAACATTACCTTAATCATGTGTTGTGTAATTCTTTTCATTCTCAGCCCCTGTTTTCTTTCGGTACAAAACCAATTTTGAATTAACTACAAAAATCTTTATTTCCTACTATTAATCTTGGTGGAATTTTGTGAAATATAATTTTGGTGGAATATGTAAATTCCAGTGGACACTGAAATAAAGCTATCTCTATCCAATATAATGTTTAGAAGACCGTTTCTTCAAAAAGCAGTCCCATTTGCTATCCTAGAAATTATGTGTGAGATTTATACAATAATCTTTACTCCTAGCACATTGAACCAAAAAAAAAAGATTAGAACTAAAATTTCAATTTAAATTTATTCTAAGCCCATCTGTAACTTTTAGATTGTTGCTTTTGGGGAATATTGATACAGAAAATCACATTATTTAAAAGGAAATGTCTTAATATGGTTTAATGGGAAATCTCAAAATCATATAACTTATCAATAGATACTGGATTGGAAGCTTATCTCTGTACTCTGGAAGTCACACATTTTTTTTCAAATTTTCTTTAAGTTAGGGCATTCATTTAACTAGCTGATATAACATATAGTAAAATTTCTGGCTACAATATATTCACAAGTATTCTGAGAAGAATAGCTGATGGACTGATATATTTCAAAATTGTGTACTAGAGGTAGTAGAAAACAAATCTATAAAATATATAAATCTTTAGTCAGACTCTACAAGTTCAAAACCACTTGAAGCATTTCTACATCTTGCATGATGTTTAAATACCTATGTGATGACATATTGAGGTTAGAGTTCTCAGTGAAGCAGTTCTGTGTAACTGAAAGCACTCGTATTGATTTTATCTCTAGATAGCAGCTATGTGACAATTGATGGATTGTAGGGACCACAGTTCATTAACTCTTTATGCCTATCTCTTGTCAGTGGACTTTTAGTATTCTTATTTTCCATTTGCACATTTGATATATACAGAAAAATTGAACTTTCTTTTGTTCAATATATTTTATGCTAAAAATTCAATGATATTAATTACCCAGAGAGTAGTCTTAAATAATATGTATTGAAATCTATTGATATGTTTATTACTTTATTTTAGCCAGTAACATAAAAATATGTTGATTCCATACAAGAGACATATTCATTATTCTTTTCATCCTGAATCCTTACATCTTAATAAATCATCCTGCTTATTGATATTGCTAGACATGAGTGTATTTTTGGTTGATATGCAATTAACAAGTCTCAGAAGGCTAAACTCACCTCCTCACCAATTCTCTTATTAGGTCAGTTGACTATATAACAAAGGGAAATCTTTTTATGATAATATTATTTAGAAATTAAATCTATCTAAAGAGCTGAAATTATATGTTAGAATCGTATCATTTTGGGAGATTTTGAAACTGTTAAGGGTCAGTGAGAATGGACAGAGTTTGTTGTTTATGTGATAGTGAAGATCTAGATGGCTTTTTTTATATTAAACACTTGATACAATGAAATTCATAGGCTCTAGTGAACCGGTAGTCAAAAGGTACATGATGTAAAGATCTAGAATGAGATTTTATCCTGTTATTTACCAGCTGAATTCATTAAATTTTCTGAGAGTCATTTTCGTCCTCTGTAAAATAAGAATAATAGCTACCCTGTTGTGAGAGATTAAATACAGTCTGATAAGACAAAGAATAGATTCTGAATAAATAGAGTGTAACATTTTATATTATGGCTTAACATGAAATTAATTTGGGCAATCGTTATAAATAACAGATGTGTAAATAAGATCAGGTAGGAGAAAAAATTCTTGGCTTTTGGTTACAGTGACCCAGTGTGATCTTTATAAAGAGTGTGATGACAAGAAATGTGAGGGCAGCACACACTTTTTCTCAGTTTAATGCTCAGCTAGATACCAAAAAGACTTTAAGTCATATAACATAAAACTCATTTTTAAAAATTAAGGATGCTATTATTTTTTTCTAACTTGCTGACATCAGCTTTTAATAATTCTAGTAATTGATCAGGCAACATAAATGAGATTTAAATAAGTACTATAGTACAGAATCTGATATTATGTATTCAATAATTATATTTTATAATCATATTAACTATATTAAATAACTATAGCAAAATGCAAGTATTAAAACAAAATTAATTTTTAATATTAATCTGAACATTTGAAATGTTTGGTTACACATTAATTGAATGTGAAATTATATAAGCATTCATTATAATTGTTTTATACAAGAGGAACATGTAAAGCACTCAAGTTATAGTAGTGAGATAGTATTAAAAATTAAAAATTAAGTCATTGGGAAAACACAACAAAATAATAATAATTAAATTTTTAACTGAGGAAAAGTGTTTAAAACACAAATCACAGATGTTTTACAAAAAAAAGGTAGACCATTTGAACATAAACAATATGTCAAAACAAGTCCAAGCCAACACAAATAAATAAAACAAAATAAAAGGTCAAATAAGAAACTTGGTAAAATATTCTCAATGAATGCCACATAATCATCAAAGGATATACATAATTTTAAAATTAAAGAAAAATTAATAATTGATAATATATTTACTCACAATAATAAAATATTCTAAGTAAAAGAACATATTTTTGAAGAAAATATGTATATTTAAATATAAGAATCGATTATTCTCAAAAATATCTTAAAGAAATGTATATTGAAAACCTATTGAGATATTTTATTATTAAATTCACAAAGACGAGTTATGTTGTTGTTTTTTTAAATGACAAAAGATAATGTTGACAAAACAGATACCTTGACGTACTGTTAGTAGTTTAAAATAGGAAATTCTTATTAAAAATGATTATGGAGTTTGAAATTCTTTTTGTTTACTCAGTAACTTGCTCTGGGGAGTTACCATCCTAATGAAATACGTGAGATATATGCTATTATAATGTCGTTATTAAGCACAAAGCAATATATTTGCTAACTCCAGGTAACCTTAACCCTTTGAAATAAGAAGAGCAAATTTTTATTATTTATTATTTTTAAATTTTTTAGCGACAGGGTCTTGCTCTGTCACCTAGGCTGGAATACATTGGCACAGTCAGAGCTCACTGCAGCCGCCACCTCCTGGGCTCAAGCAATCCTCTCACCTCAGACTCCTGAGTAGCTGGGACCACAGGCATGTGCCACCATATCTGACTAATTTTTTTAATTTTAATTTTTGTAGAGATAGGGTCTGTCTATGTTGCCTAGGCTGGTCTTGAACTCTAGGATTCAAGCAATCCTCCTGCCTAGGCCTCCCAAAGTGAGCCTAGGATTACCTGCGTGAGCCATTGTGCCTGTGTAAGACAAATATTTTAAATTAGGATTTTTTTTTAAAAAAAGTGAATGTTCTAGGCACTACAGTTTATGCTATTATTCATTTGTTTTATGGCATATCCAACATTATTACCCGATTTCTATATCTCTTTTTCAGAGTGACATTATCTAGTGAGTAGATAACATGTGATTTTAAAATATTTGTTTATTTTAATCTTTAAATTTTTATTTCCACTCCATTAATACTCTTTTATGGAGTGGAAATAAAACTATCTTGTGTGTTAATTTTGTGTCCAACTAATGACTTTCTAAAAATATTAATTGTAGCCAATACTACTAAATTTTTTATATACAATATTCTATTTATAAAAATTATCTACTGAACATAAGTCTTTCCTGAAGTTTATACTAAAATCT
This sequence comes from Hylobates moloch, assembly GCF_009828535.3. Lineage (NCBI taxonomy): Eukaryota > Metazoa > Chordata > Mammalia > Primates > Hylobatidae > Hylobates > Hylobates moloch. The sequence continues at coordinate 25,030,973 of NW_026652293.1, forward strand.
TTATGTTCAGATAATTTAGACAGAAGAAAGTAACTAAAGGGAGATTACCGTGATGAGAAGAAAAATGAAAGAAATTGTTCTTGCTGATGAATAATTCTTGATTTACCAGCAATGCAGCAATACTTGTAACAATACAAATGTTACAGGACTACCTTTGTTGGAAAAGAGAATTTGCTGCTGTAATTACTGACAACACGCAACACCTGACAACAGGCAACACAGCAAGAAATTACATTCAGAGAAGTATGAAAAGTGGTAAATACATTAGATGCTGCATGAGCTCCAGGATAGGCTAATTTTTTTGTTTTCCCTAATAATACTCTTCATAGGTATCAATATTTTAAATTTACATTATGTTTACCTAATATGTTATTATAATTTTTTAAAAATTAGTAGCATATTTGCTGCTAAAATCTGTTGAAGGAAAGAAAAAACTAGTAAAGATGAGGCAAAAAATCCAAACTTCTATTGTAAAATAGTGCTAAAGTTTAAACAGTTTCTAGAAATTTGCTTATGATTTAGGAAAGTATAATATGTTCCCTGGCATATTTATAATAAGTGAAAAATAGAATCTTCTTGAAGAAGTATGCTAACACTCTTATAACTCTTTTGTAGACTATTAAATATTGCAGATACCGAAACTTTATTTCCTTCTTATTGCTACTTCCTTATAAAGAGAAGAAACTTAACCTTTCCCTAGGGTTGCTTTTTACAGAATAAAAGGTTTCTGCTCACTGCTCAACATATTCAGCTCTGATGTTTAGGACATTTTCCCCAATCTTCTATCTATCCTATTTGAACCTAAGTTACTCAGTTATCTCCTGAAGCGCCACCTTGCTCCCAACTGAGCTCTCGTCTCCCTGTTGATGATCCTTTGCTCTTTTTCGTCAGCTCCTAGATCCAAGTCACCATCATCTCTCACCAAGACAGTCAGGCAGCTACTTATACTGACTTCTTGCTTTCAAACATATCCTATAATAATCTACCCACCACCAAGATGCCAATGTGATTATCCTGGAACAAAAATAAGATCATATCTATCATTTTAATGCTTAAAATCTTCCAATAGTTTTGAATTGCATGTAGAAAATATACAACCATTTTTTTTGACCTGCTGGTCCCTGCACGATGTAATCCTGACTAATTATGTAACATCACCAACTGTACACGTAGTTATCAACCATAAGCTAGGCTAGTGTTTCCAGATTTATCAAAAAAGGGGAAAATAACAGCCATGCAGCTTGATTTAATTTTAAAACAAAACAAAACAAAACCTTTAAAAGTGTAAGTATGTCTTATGCAATAGTTGGGGCGTACTTAGACTAAAACATTATCATTTAAATGTAGAATTTGAATTTAATTAGGTGTCTTGTTTTTTATCTGGCAACCCTAATCTAGTCCCAACAAACTTTTTTATCTTCCCCCCAAACTGTCAGGCTTATACATGCCACATAGTTTTGGAACATACTTTTCTCTGTGCCTGAAATGCTCTTTCTCTAGGTTTTTATTTGAAATAAATATTAAAATTTGTATGAAACTAGGTACCAAAATAAACCATATGTGAAAATTGAAAGTGCAGTGGAAAATGTTTATATGTGGTATTTTCAAAGACTACAAAAGCCATTTTCACAGATCTAGGATTCCTACATGGTATCAAACATATAAAAACAAATATACAGAAATAAAAAGGAACATTCTTGTAAATAAAAATTCCTTTGAGAGAATAGAAATTCAAGGAAGACAAATAGAGACCAAATCAACTATGAGCCTGTGTAATTGTCCTCCATATACATCCATGTTCTAATCCCTGGAACCTGTAAATATGACCTTAAATGGCAAAAAAGATTTTGCAAGTATGTTTAAATTAATGATCTTGAGAAGGAGGGGTTATCCCACATTATCTGAGTAGGCCAGATATAATCTCCATGGGCTTTATAAGGGGACCCAGTAGGAGTCAAAATCAGAGGAGAGGGTGGTGTAATAACTGATGTGGAGATTGAAGTGATGCAATTTGAATATGGAGGAAACGGCTACAAGCCAAGGAGTACAGGCGGCCAGGGAAAGCAGAAAGACATGAGGAAACATATTCTCCCCTCAGAGCCTTCAGAAAGAACCATCTTGCAGACAACTTGATTTTAGCACCATTGGACTTAGGCCTCAAAAACTTTAAGATGATAAATTTGTGTTGTTTTAAGCCACTAAATGGTTGGAGATTTGTGGTAGTGAACACAGGACACAAATACACCAACCACTCACAGCCCCTATTCTTTTCCCATTACAAGCTTCTAAACTAAAGCAGTCCTAATCTTGTGGAAAAAAAATAATAGTTATTGTTAAGTTAGTTTCAGAGTTTAGAGTTATATGTTTGGATAGATATTCTAGTTAGTGAATTTCTACTTAAAGTGAATGGAGGTTCATCTTTTATTTAAAATGAATCAGGGAAGTTCTTAGACATGAAAGAGTTTTCAAAAGATGATTTAGATTTAGAATTTCTAAGTCTAAATGTTTAGAAATGTAAAGATTTACTTAATGATTTACTTAATGATCAGGGACTATTCCTTTTAAAAGAATCTTATTCACCTTTGTCTTACATGTAATATTTAGCCAGCACTCCTGCTAATAAGTCTTAATCATTCATCTGTACTTTTTACATTTATTTAAAAACTTTTGGTGAGGTGAGTGGTCTCAACCCTTAACCTATTTTTATAACAAGAATAATTAAATATTTTGAGAATTTCCAAAAATAAGCTAAGTGATATCTATGAAACCTTTCAGTTTTGCCATTTAAATAGTCCTGTCAACTATAGAAAATACTTTAAGTCATTCCTTGAATGATATGCAGTTTGTCTACTCTTCAGAAATCAAGCATATAAATAAATGCATCTGTAGACTCTCTAGTCTGTTGCTAAGAGACCACAAATTATGTGGCTTTAGAATTGGGGAACCAAGAAGCTTACTATGTATAACATATGTCCTAAAAAGAAGAGAAAGAGAAAATACAACTGGATTTTTATAAAATACAAGGATTGCAAACATAATAGTATTCATGACTATGAGGCATTTCAGTAAGAGCACAATTAGGAGGAGCAGGAGAGGAGGGGAAGCAATGATCAACAGAGTGGCAATCAAAACTGAGAACATTAAGAAATTCTTATCTCTTTTTCAAAATCTGGAGGCAGAGCATAGGCTTTGGTTTAATGTTCAAAAGACTACTTGGTTAATTTTCAGCACAATGAAACAATTTCTAAAAACCGCATAATAAAACATCTTCTTCAACACAGCAATTTTGTAGATGTACACAATTTGGCAACCTGAGAAAAGATCCACATTTGGGTAACAACATTTATCTAAAATTAATCTGGTCATTTTCAGAGTATGAAAATACACAGTATAGCAAACAGTGCACGAACGCTAAGAAGGCTAAAAATCGTTGTAATTTTTCTCCGTAGGCTCTTTTATACTGTCTGCCCATAAGTACTAGATTGCCTAAGATTCTCGTACATTTCTTCTTTGTGTTTTTAAAAGTCTCCAAATAAAGTCCATGCAAAAAAATTAAAAATCAATAACGTCCATCACATTTTCTCTCACTTTATGTGAAACAGTATTTTTCTATATTCAACTAAATAGCAAATATCATCTCCTTAATATTGTTGATCACCTTCAACTCAGTCCAAACAAAAAATCTTCAAATATCTGCTTCTCTTTCTCCTTTATTTTTCCTCTTGATCAATAATACCCCTCTTTATTCACTTGCCCAGACTCTGAACCAGAAACCCTTCTAGATGCCTTCCGCATTTAAAATGCAATTATTAATTTTCTGTTCCCATATTTTCATCCTGATCCTACTACTTACAAATTCATTATCTGCCTTCAGATGCTTTCATCTACTTTTATGGGCCTCACTAACTCTCTTTTAGATTCCCATTATTCATGGCACTATTTATTGGTAATTTATGGGCAATTCAAATTCTTTCCTAATTGCCCAATGATGACATAATAAAATAGAAATATTTCAGTGCATGGCTTCTCTTTCCTGTGAAACCTGATATGTCCACTTATTTCTAAATGATTTTTCAAGTTATATTAATTTTCTCATTTTTCCCTTAATCTGTACTACTACTTTCTGTGAAGCCTTCCTTGACTTCTACAGGGAGATATAAGTTCTCTTTTATTTGTACTTCTATTGTGTCTTGTTTAAACCTCACATATCAAGGATTTTAGTCATAAACAACAGAAAATACTAAAGCAACCACCATTCGAACATTGTCTTTTATTTTATCTTATTATTTCATGTTGTATTATATTAGTTGATTGATTTCATATTTGTCATTCCAGGTGAACCTTAAATCTTAGACATACTGGGTTACCTTTCATTTTAAAAATTTTATTAAGGTATGTTTGACAATTAAAACTGGTATATATTTAAGGTGTACAATTGGATAATTGATATACATATACATTATGAAATGACCACATTCATACTAATTAATATATTCATCACCTCAGATAGTTACCATTTTATTTTTCTTTCTTTTTTTCTGAGGTGAGAACACTACAGGTCTACCCGCTTAGTAAATTTCAAGTATACGATAAAAGATTGCTAACTATAGTTACTTTGTTATACTTTCAATCTCCAGAACTAATGAATATTGCATAACTAAATGAATAACAGATTAAAAAATTCTGAGACAGCTTTTTAAATCAGTTTTGTATAACTAACATCAAGCAGAGTTTATGGCAACATAGTAGGTGTTCCATGTAAATATGCTATCTGAATTTTAAAGTAAATCACGTGAAATAATTTAGATGAGTCAGTTTGTGTGGCTTATAATATGATTAGGCAGGAAACAATTCACCATTGGTGAAAGTATGTTGAACCAGATTCTCTGAAGAGTCATCACACTAAAATGCAAATGTACACTACATAAATTGCAACAGGCATAGCTAAATGAGTTGTAAGCTTCTCTAGCCAACCTCTAAAATAAAAATAAAATACAATGGCAAGCAGGGCAGCAAAATAAGAGCAGGAACGTGAAGGCAATGAGCAAAAGCAAAACGTAGGATAACACTGAAAGGAAATTATCATCTCATTACTGTTTAGAGGCTAAAATTTACAAAAAAGCCTCAGGTTTAATCCCTCAAATATTTAAGATATTGCAATTATAAATATAGAACACAAAATTACTATCTGTCAAGTACATATGACAAGAAAGAAGGTATCACAAAAAATAAGCAAGGAACAAAAGATAATATAATGGCCTATGATATTTGGAAGCTATATAGTATTTTACACACACACACACACACACACACACACAAATTTTAAACATCCTGAAACCAAAAATGTAGGGCCCATTAGACATACTAAAAAACTAATAGTGAATAGAAGGTAGATTTGACTGACAAATTAAAATGAAGCACAGAGAGATTTAAATATAAAAAGAGCCAGTGAATAATATAGGGCATAGGGGATAGAATGAGAATATTTAAAATTGGCCAATTATAGATCCTAAAAGAGAAAATAAAGATTATGAAAAGAAGTAATGTTTGAAAAGGTAATACCTGTAAGCTTCTCCATTACTAATAGCTGTGCATCCTACAGGTAAGTCATCAGTAACATTTTTAGGCTATTTCTTATGTGTGATTTAAGAGTTGAACAATTTTAACTTTTCTTGTTTTGACAACACAACTCTTGGCAATACAATTCATCTCATATATAGAGAGAGACTATTCCATATATATATATAGAGAGAGAATATATACAACTATATATAATATATAACTATATATAAAATATATAACCATATATAATATATAACTATATATATATAAAATTGTAATTGTATATGTATAATCCCTAACATATATAGTATGTGTATAATTGCAATTGTACAACTCTACCTATATATATATGGAGAGAGACTATAGAGAGAGACTATTCCTTATATATATATAACTATATATATAAAATTGTAAGTGTATATGTATAATCCCTAATATATATAGTATGTGTATAATTGCAATTGTACAACTCTATCTATATTTATATGGAGAGAGACTATATATATATAGACTGTATATATAGACATATATATATATATACACAGACACAGTCTATTTGCTTCTGGTCACTTATATATACAAGTTACTACAGATCTTGTCTATATGTAGTTTTTAAGTTTGAGGGCTTTGTATTATACTTGTATCCTTCTCTGTTCTCTACTTATCCCTCTCTGTCTCTTCATTTTATTGTGCCTATATGAAACAAGCCGCTGGGTAGGATCTTAATCTCCTTCCTGTGCTGACTTTCTCCACACTGGCTCCCATCACAGGGCAGAAGCTCATAAAAGAAGATGTATATATAAGTTTGGGCCAAATATTTATTTTTTCATAAAAGTCACAATTTAGGGTCACAGCTTATAACTGCTGTATCTTGTGACATGATGCCAAAAGTCTTCAAATCTCCAAATTATCCATCAAAGTAGCTGGCAGGCCATAAGCAGCTTTAGCAAAATTCTGTCTGCATCTATTGCAATTTGCAGACAGAATAGGTTTAGACTGTTTACATTTATCTTGCAAAAATTTTGCTTAAAGTAGAAAGAAACAACAAAAACATAGCAAGTTTTAAAACTGACTTTAACCTCCTTATTAACATTACAGTAGGCAAGGTGTGTATTCTGTCTTCATTGATACAATCAATAAGAGTTAGTCAAATGTTTCACCAGGGATAACTCAATCTTGTAAATATATTAATTATTTCCCAAATTATTTTATAATCCAGTGCAAAGCAAAATGATACCTCTGTGTGAATATTCCTGAAAACAATTCTAAAATTTTAATGAAAAAATCAAAACCCCAAAATAGTTTGAAGAAGAATAATATGTTGACATGGCTAACCTTACCAGACATTAATATATATTACAAAACTATTGTATTTATCTTTGTGGTGTCACCTCATGAATTTACCCAGTAATATATGGGTCATTATGGGAATCCCAAAAAGAGGCCAATAGATATAGTGAATATTGCTATGTAATAGTGATAATATTACAAAACTAAAATTATTCTTCAGTAACAATTGCTTAGATATCCCTTAAGAAATAAAAATAAATTTGGATCCTCACTTTACATGACACAAAAAAATCAATTCCCAATAAACTAAGAGCTCAATGCTAAAATATGGTGAAGAAACTGTAGGAGAATATATTTACATCTCAATTTCATGAAAAGGACTTCTGCAAAATACACAAATAAATACATCAAGAAGAAAAAGGGAATAATTTTGAATGTTTAGCAATAGGTAACTCCTACTGTAGGTAATATACAGACAATACAGTACTCGAAAGAAGATATTTGAAAAATATACTAGTGAAAGATTAATACAGAAAATATACAAAAACTATATTTCAGTAATAGAAATTCAACTCAGGAAAATGTGGTCAGAAGATAGAAACTGATACTGAACTGAGGAGGAAACAGAAATGGCAAGCTGTTAAAATGTTGTAAGTATTGGGAAATATGCAAACGTTGGAAACATTTGGATACAATTCTATTCTCTCTAGATTGGCAAATTTGAGAAATTTGTTATTAACAAATGTTGGTATAGATAAGAAATGGTAAAAGCATATGCATATTGTCAGGAATGTATAATTGATAAAACAATTTGGAAAATATTTTTGTATTATCTTATAAAGTTGGAAACATGTAAACCCTATGCACAAGATAATCCATAGTCATTAATAAATTTTAAAGACATGACCAGGCATGGTGGCTCACATCTGTAATCCCAGCACTTTTGGAAACAGAGGCAGGCGGATCATGAGGTCAGGAGATCGAGACCATCCTGGCCAAAATGGTGAAACCCCGTCTCTACTAAAAGTACAAAAATTACGTTGGCATGGTGGCATGCCCCTATAGGCCCATCTACTCAGGAAGCTGAGGCAGGAGAATCGCTTGAACCCAGGAGGTGGAGGTTGCAGTGAGTCGTGATCGCACCACTGCACTCCAGGGTGGCGACAGAGCGAGACTCTGTCTCAAAAAAAAAAAAAAAAAAAATTTAAAGACATTTTTGTGCAAATACAGAAGGCATATGTGAGAGTGTATTTAGAAGTATTATTTATAATAATGAATACATATAAACAAATTTTTCTTAGTCAGATAATGAATAATTGTATTAATGGAATAGATACTCATAATGCATTATTATACATCAGAAAGTATGAATATACAACAGTCATCTAAAACAATGTTACTGAGCCTAAAATATGCAATACTGTGTGAGAATGGTCAATTCTAGATGAGTAAAGTAAGATGCCATTTGTAAAAGGCTAAAAATCAAACACAGTAAAAAATACATTGATAAAAACTTATGCAATTTATGATAAAACTACAATAGAAATGTAATTTTTGATAAGCAACCACATTTAACTAGAGGCAAGAAAATGGGAAATGGAGGAACACACAGGTGCTGGCAAACTTATCATTAATATTCCAGGTTTAAATTGAATGGTACATTAATGGGTGTAAATTTAAATATGTTTTAGATTTTACGTGCATACTATACATATTACTTTGTGTGCATAAAATATTGCATAATATAATATGTTTAAATCTTAATACTATCTTATCCTATAATTGAGTAACTCTTGACCTAGGTACACACACTGATGAATAGATTTTCAAAACTCCATGAATGCTGTCTTGTTGATCTCTTGCTAAAGCATTGCAGTGTTTCATCTTTCCCTCCTCTCTACTTCTTTGTCTTGTGAAGAATAAAAGGAATAAGCCACAATTTTTAAAGGAATATTACTGAAATAGTGGGGTTGTGGGAGGGTCAATGAATCAAGAGAGCTTATAGAAAAGAGTTTAATCTGTAAAGGATAGACGGATTAAGGTGCTAAAATGGCAGGAAAAGAAGTCAAATTGATCGGAGAAATCTTTTGAGAAAAGAAAGTAAGAATGCTTCCCAGAATTTCAAGGTGCCAGAGAAAAGGAGGACAAAGAATATTTTCACTAGAGTTGCTTCAGACTATTTACTCATTAAATGTTTAAGAAAATTATATCTTAGCGTGTGCTTTTTATGTATCTACTGCTCTGAGATTGCAAGAGTAAGTTCTAAATGTCCATATTTAAAACAGCAACAACAACAAAAATTGAGAATGAGTATTTTTGCATTTTTTTTTGTTGACAGAGTACAAGAATTTCATGAGATTCTCAAAAGAATTTGTAGTGGGCATTTGCCATATTTGTCTGGCTGCCCAATATTTTTCCTGCATATCAATTATTTTAATAGAACGTTCATGTCTTGGATTAAGACAGTGATCCTTGGGCATCAGTGGCAGCACTGGCTGTTATCATCCAAGCTAACTTTCTTTTTTTTTTTTTTTTTTTTTTGAGACGGAGTCTTGCTCTGTCGCCCAGGCAGGAGTGCAGTGGCGCGATCTCGGCTCACTGCAAACTCCGCCTCCTGGGTTCACGCCATTCTCCTGCCTCGGCCTCCGGAGTAGCTGGGACGACAGGCACCTGCCACCACACCCGGCTAATTTTTTTGTATTTTTAGTAGAGACGGGGTTTCACCGTGGTCTCGATCTCCTGACCTCGTGATCCGCCCGCCTCGGCCTCCCAAAGTGCTGGGATTACAAGCGTGAGCCACCGTGCCCGGCCTATCCAAGCTAACTTTCAAAGTGTAAGCACAGCAATCTGTAGCATTTAGTGCTGAATGGTGATGACAACAATGCCCTCACTAAATCAATTTGCATCTCCACTATTTTTACTTTCTTTTTCTTTGTTTCTGTGCATTAAACATAGAAGTCGAGTACTTGGGCATATAACTATGACTGACAAGAGATTCACATAATAAATATTGCAAATTGACTCCCTCCAAAACTATTTCAACCTCCTTCTCCCCGGCTGGTTCTGCTATAGAAGCTAGAAAGCAGGCCAGGAGCGGTGGCTCACGTCTCTAATTCCAGCACTTCGGGAGGCTGAGGTGGGTGGATCACGAGGTCAGGAGTTTGACATCAACCTGGCCAATATGGTGAAATCCTGTCTCTACTAAAAAATATATACAAAACTTATCTGGGTGTGGTGGCGCGTGCCTGTAGTCTCAGCTACTTGGGAGGCGGGGGCAGGAGAATCGCTTGAATCCGGGAGGAGGAGGTTGCAGTGAGCCGAGATCGCACCACTGCACTCCAGCCTGGGCGACAGAGTGAGACTTCGTCTCAAAAAAAAAAAAAAAAAAAAGCAGCTAGAAAGCAAACACTCAGCATCCAGCCTCCCTTAGAATTTAGGATTGTTTTATAGTGACAGATTTGGAGATGGCAGAAATTCTTGGGGATGTTTTCCCATTCCAAAATGAAAGTAAAAAAGAAAAGAGGGAAGGAGGGAAGAAAGGAGGGAAGGAAGGCAGGCAGGAAGGCAGGAAGGCAGGAAGGAAGGAAGGAAGATAGGGAGGGAGGGAGGGGAAAGAAGGGAGGGATACAGGAAAGGAAAGCAGGGAGAGAGGGAGGCAGGAAAGGAAGGGAGGGAGAGAGGGAAGGAGGAAGGGAGTGAGGAAGGAAGGAAGGAGGAAGGAAGAAAGCGAAGGGAAGGGAAGGGAAAGGGGAAGGGGACGGGAAAGGGAAAGGGAAAGGGAAAGGGAAGGAAAGGAGAGAAAGAATCAGAAAGGAGGAGGAGGAGAGGAAGGAGGAAGGGAGTGAGGAAGGAAGGAAGGGAGGAAGGAAGGAGCAAGGGAGGAAGGAAGGAGGAGCAGAAGGGAGGGGGAGGGAAGGAAAGAGGAAAGGAGGGGAGAGAACGGAGAAAATAAAGGAAAAAAAAAAGAAACTGGAGAGGAACGTTTTGTTGTTGCTATTTTTCTTTCACTATTTCAATATCAAATGGTGTAACAGTGATATTGTAGCCCCAAAGTTCAGTTTAAAGCTCAAAGGTTGGTGGTAGAGGAAAAATGCTCATATACTGGATATTAAAGGCCTCTCAACAGACATCTTTTCATGTAAAATATAAATATACTCAATTATTTTAGCCACTGTTATTTTTTCTTTTTCTCAGGGCCAAGTACCTCCCTAATTGACACAGTTCATGGCACAACAGAGATGAATTTCCCTGCAGTTGATAACATTTGCCTGTCTTTTATTTAAATAATGAGCATACTACATACATAGAATAAATTATAAAAGATAAACATATGTCATCCTGTTTTATTCAAATATCATATTAAATCTTCACATTTAAAGAATTAATAATTTTCATTATGTACTATGAATATTATGCATGGTTGAAGAACATGTATTGTTAATTGTAATCAAGATTATACTCCTCCATCTAAAGTTTGATTTTTGTCTACATTTTAGTAACTACTCCATTTAAAAAAAAAAAGTCAATAGTAATGTCAGCAGCTTTTGTTTCTAAAACAACCCCTCACCAGCACATGGATTCCAAATTGATATTATAATAATATTGTCTTAGCCTCAGTTTGATCTCACAGGCCCTCAAAATGTTTGCTTGCATATCTTCAAGTATTTCTGTGAATCGGCAGGATTCTATCTCTATGGCACTTAGAAGGAAGCCAGCTCCTGTTTTTCTGCTTCACCATCCTCGTGATGGCTTTTCATATGGCTTCTACTCAAGGAGAACGCTGTCCATTACTGCACAGCTGTTGCCTGCTGGTACCTTCCCTGAGTCCTCTGGAGAGCATTAGCTGTCTCACAGCTCTGAGTACATAGGCAGAGAAGAAATATTGCATAAAAACAGAATATCAGAAAATATTTGTCAGCTCCTTCGTCTCAAAGTGTTAATCCCTGATAATTTAAAAGATATTGTTGGGCCAGGCAAGGTGGCTCATGCCTGTAATCCCAGCACTTTGGGAGGCCGAGGTAGGCAGATCATGTGGTCAGGAGTTCGAGACCAGCCTGGCCAACATAGCGAAACCCTGTCTCTACTAAAAATACAAAAATTAGCAAGGCATGGTGGCGCAAGCCTGTAATTCCAGTTACTCAACAGGCTGAGGCAGGAGAATCACTTGAACCCAAGAGGCGGAGGTTGCAGTGAGCCGAGATTGTGCCACTGCACTCCTCCAGTTGGGACGACAGAGTGACACTCTGTCAAAAAAAAAAAAAAAGATATCGTTAGTTGCTTGAAGTTGACCATGGTAGAAGTAGTTAACACTAGGGAAATAAGCATATACAAAAAAATTGGATCCTTTATACATTTTTTGAGAGGAGTATGTTTGTTAAACATTTACCTGACACACTTCTAATCTGAATATATCACCTAGTCCAGAAAGGGGAAAAGCATGCATAGAACTTTCACTATCTTTTTTGTTTTTCCATCCTTTCTCACCAGGGTCTGATGAACATACGAAAAAGAAACAAAAACAAAATAAAAAAAATAGCAATACAAAAATTGTGTTCCAGCTAGGCGCGGTGGCTCAGGCCTGTAATCCCAGCACTTTGGGAGGCCGAGGCGGGCAGATCACGAGGTCAGGAGATCGAGACCATCCTGGTTAACATGGTGAAATCCTGTCTCTACTAAAAATAAAAAAATAAATAAATAAAAAAATAAAAATTTAGCCTGGCGTTGTGGCGGACGCCTGTAGTCCCAGCTACTGGCGAGGTTGAGACAGGAGAATGGCGTGAACCTGGGAGGCGGAGCTTGCAGTGAGCCGAGATCGCTCCACTGCACTCCAGCCTGGGCGACAGGGCGAGACTCCGTCTCAAAAAAAAAATACGTAAATAAATAAATTGTGTTCCTTCATCTCTAACCAAAAGAAGAAAATATGATTTGTATTAATTCATGAAAATAAAGGCCTAAATGTGTTAACTGTTCACTATTTCTTTAAACAACTATATTCGGGATTATTTTTTGGATTCTCCAATAACACTTTATTACAAAAGTCAAGATAATGTTATAATTTTTCTGTCTCTTTCTCTGTCACATGCACACCTCCTACTCTCTCAGTTACAGGTGCTAAATGTCAAATGTTCTTGAACAGCATATTTCTCTTAACCGTTTTACACCATTTCTCTGAATTAATAATTTCTATTCTCTATATTTTGCCTGATATTCCTGACATTGTTAGAGGATTAAGTCGTCAGAAACACAGAGCCAAATATTATTCTTATCCTTCCAGTAAACAATATGGCCACTATGCTGTTATGGATATTAAATAGAAACAGTAGTTGTTAAAATCTCATGATAAAATCATGGCGTTTACTGAAATAGAGTCTGAACTCACTTTGTGTTCGACTACTCACAGATTTCAAGACCCAAAAACTTTAATTTCCCCTTCTGCCCCACATCAGAGCAAGCTGCTAAGAAAACTTAGTTGTTTTCCACTGAGAGCAAAAGGAAGTTCAAACTATGTAAGCCCAGCAAGTATGCAAGAATGGTCCCTGCAGCCCTGCCTCCTAATCACAATCACCGCACCCCTCCATCCCCAGCCAGTCTCCTTTCGCATCTCTCCCATGTTACTTTCTGTCCTGTTTGAGACCTTGCCTTTCTCCATCCAGAAAGCCTCATTATGTGACTAATAAATATCTTTTTTTTTTTTTGATGTGTGCAACATGATCAGTCATGACATCTGAACTGAATTTTAGGTGGTGGGAGGGTATCTTGTATCAATTACATGATAAAGATGTTTACACAGGCTATTTGGGCTTTTTTTTTTTTTTTTTTTTTGTCCTATAATAGGGAAAGAATGGCTAGGAGAAAGTTCATAAGGCAATGTTAACTCAATAGAGATTCATTTATATAGAATTTCACAATTTCTGAGGAACTGCTAATATTATAATTTGTCTGTATTCCTTTGTGTAGTATAAAGTATTCCTTGCTTTTAATGATGATATCATTTTTATCACGTGCCTGGAGTCCAGTAAGTAGAAAAAGATGCAATACAAATATTACTGTACAATCATTAACTGCATTGTAAACAAGAGCACTGTCTCCTAATGTCTAGAAATCTAGAAAAGTGTATGATTTATAATACACAGTACAGAAGAAGAAAAAGAAGAAGAGGAGGAGGAGGAGGAACAAGAGGAAGGAGAAAGAAAAAATAAAATAAGCAGAATAGAAAGAGTGCAATATTAGAAGTACCATAAATGTTATGCTTATTTAGCACATTAAGGACTATCTTATGGATGGAACGGAGGTAAAGGAAGAAGAGTGATGGGGACTGTATTATAGAAGAAGAAGCTTTTGAACTAGGCCTTAAGAAACATTCAGGAATTCTAATAGTGGGGTTAGTAATGGAATAGTAATGGAATTGGGGCTGGAACACAGCATTTTAAATATTTTATATTTAAAGCAATAATAAAGATCTGAGAATTCAAACCTGATAGCATAAAAAAAAAAAATGCGGCTATAAGCAACAACACAAATGAATCTCACGAACATAATTTTGAGGGAAAGTAGACAGATGTAAAAATTATATACAATGTAATTCCAGTGTGATGTTCAAACAGGCTTTTAGCAGTGTGGATCCTGGTTATCCTGGAGAGAGAGTGTCTGCTTAGTGATTGGCAGGAGTCTTAAAGGGGGCTTCTGGAGTGCTGCTCAGGTTCTGTTTCTTATTCTTGGTGCTGATTAAATAAACAGATTCAGATTATGAAAATTGACTGAGATGTACATTATGATTTTTACAGGTTTCTAAATTAATATTCTAGTGAAGACAAAGTTTATTTTCAAAATGAAAGCTATATATCAGTTATGTTTTGCATAAAAAATATAAATGGTGGAATTTGACTAATGATTGAATTAATATTGTAAAACAGGGAGAGACATATTTAGAACCTGGAAGGAGACTGTGATAAGCTGTAAAAAACAGTTCTAAGAAATTTCAATGTGCTAAAATAATGCACAAAAAAATCTGAATAGTGACATATGTACAGTTTTAGTTTTACCAAACTAATCTGAAATTCATGTAGATAATGAGGTATAGGCAGTGGGAAGTAGGCAATGACATGATTAGACTTTGGAACAGCTGGTCAAACAGACTAGACAATAGTTTATGCAGCAATGCATTAGTGTGAAAGCAGTGAGAATATTCTCAAAAGCCAGTCACTTTATGTCTTAAAATATCTTGCAATTTAATAAGATTAAGCCAAAAAGGAAGTATGATGAAAAGACACTATACCTTCTACCTAATGATACTGTAGAAGCTTATATGAAGAATTTTAGGTTTTAAGAAATGAAATGAAGGACTCTCAGGACTTGTTTTAATTATATTCTTCTCTATAGTTTAAGAGATAGAGAAAAATGGAAACTTCCCTTGTTTGGAAAAAGTTCAATTAAATCAATGGCTCAGTGCCTTTTGGGGAAATTCAGCTATTCACTGTATGGTGTTTGGACTCTATTTCAAAGTGGCTCTAAGGTGTTATAAAAAGTGGTAATTAAGTTTATCAAACTGATTTGTATAGGCTTTTGCCTGAAGCTAATGCTATATTTGTTTCAATAAACTCAGTGATAACAGGCTTAAGCCTTACTTATTTTTCTAAAGAAAAGTCTCTTGACCATAATACAGTCTGTCATGAACGAACATAAATTCTGCAGCTCTTGTTCTATTTAAAGTATAGAAATGTGCAATTTGAGCTAGAAATACATTGTAATGGGACATTAATTATTCTTCAATTTGGCATTTTTCCTAGACATTAGCACCCAACACAGGAAAGGGTAGCCTTCTTGATATTGGCAGGAGAGGGTGTAAATAGTCAAATTTCTATGATTGCAAAGCTTGGAAGACTGCTTCATGGCTCTTACAACACAGTAAATATTAATAGTTAAGCATATATTTTTAGTTGTCTAAATTATTCCCATGCTATTTTGGGTACAATATTTTTTATTATTTTAGTCTGCATGCTTTGCCTTTTTTAGCAGATCACTTTGCACATGCAAGTCAGATTATACAGTTTTCATATCAACCTCCACCAATCCCACAGAGCTACCTACTTGGCATCCATCTTCCTTTCCCCTT
Source organism: Hylobates moloch (assembly GCF_009828535.3). Taxonomy (NCBI): domain Eukaryota; kingdom Metazoa; phylum Chordata; class Mammalia; order Primates; family Hylobatidae; genus Hylobates; species Hylobates moloch. Next base: position 25,046,937 of record NW_026652293.1, read on the forward strand.
CTGTTATAGTGGAATGTGTTTCTTTCCCTATCTGCTATTTGCGTGTAATGTAGTTTCTCTCTTTCTCTCTTTATAATAACTGTTTTTAATGGGTACTATCTTTTGTAATGCCCCTTATTTTGCCTTTTTTATGGATAAAAGCACTTACATCCAAGTAAACTATTTACAAATCAGAGAATAAAAAACATAGAAGCAAAAATCCATATGTGTTCAAATTCAAAAGCAACTAGGTACAAACAAAACCAAAATATATAAGAAAAAAATAAAAACAACTTGGGTGAAACTAAAAGTAAGACCTATAAAATCCTTTAAATGTATATAAAATAAAGGTTTATTATTAATTTCCTTATGGGATTATATGATTGAGTTGTAAAGATAGAAAAATTCCATGGCATTGACCTATTTACTATAAGAATAATACTAATAATAATAAATTAGGTACCTATTGTGAACTGTGTTTTTGCTTCATAAATTATTTATCAGACTATAACTCAAGGAAAGCCCCCAGAATAGGGGCAGAATTTCTCTGGAAAAGTCATAGTGAGCAATTATCAGTGAAAGGCCTTCTCTGTATTTCTGTACCTTTTTCTGTATATGTGCTGAAGATCTATTTCTAGAATAACCCAGATTTCTGGATCATGGCATAGTGAGTGTACCCTGTGTTCTAATAACCAAGCAAAAGTAATCATCAAATGATGGGAACACAGTGCCTCAAAGACGGTATTGTCAGAGGAAAGGTAAATAGTAGTGTTAGGGTGAAAAATGAATGTTAGGGTGAAAAAGTTCCTGGGGATTATCTGAGGATTACCTATTGCCCTTTCCACTGTCTGCATGCCCACCACAGGCATGGAATACCTAACATCAGGACAAAAAGATTCTCTTAGTAGTAGTTAATTGTCTTATTAAATTCATTCTTAATATGAAAGGACCAGCGTTATGGAAGACACTCATTCAACTGGCAGACTCCCATCTTCATGGGTTTCAGTTATCCCAGAAAATGAATACATGCCTTAATCCTTCACTCTTTAAATTCTATTAATAAAATTGCCTAACCCATCTAAAATAACAAATCATATATGTGAATCACTGACAAACATCAGGGAAGGAATATTTGAAATAGGAAGGAAAATCTCACCAAACAATATTTAGTTTGGTTTTGTTACATGGAATTGCCTTACTGAAGGTTATAAATGTCTCTTAACACTAAGCTTCACCACTAAAACTCTACGTTCAAAATGAAAAGAAAATTACGCTGTGCTATTTTTTTTACTACATAGTCTTTGAAATACAAAGGGTCACTCTCACTGTAATATGTGAATTATATATATAAACATTTGGGAAAATATACAGATATATATGCACACACATATATATAGTACATATATATGTATGCTAAGAGCTAAAATAGCTTTAAGCTATTAAGCTAAATGGCTAAAAGACCACGTATTATTTTTAAACAAATTATCTTTCAATACCTACATAGTATATTAAATATAAAATATTCAGTTATTTATGAAAATGTGCTGGACAGTAGACTAAATGCTAAGATAGCCAATATAAATAGACTATTACTCTTCTAGTAGTCTTGTTGATTAAGTCTGTTTACTCTGGTGAGAAAGAATCACAATATTTCATTGTGTTAACAAATTATAAATTTATTTCTCTCAACAAAGTCTGGTTATAGCACTCAGTGGGTAACATTCCATGTAGTGTTAAAGGATCCTAGCTTCTGCCAAACTTCCACTACTAGAGCAGTGTTGTCTGATACAGTAGGTGTTAGCCACATGTGGCTCTTTAAGTTTAAATTAGTTAAAATTAAAAATTAAGTTTCTCTAGTGAACTGGGTATGTTTTAAGTTCTCAATAGATGCATGTGTTTACCACACTGAAAAGTCCAGAATTAACTCTTCTTGAGCCTTTCATTCGTGTATACGACAAGCTTATCATATACAGAGTAAGGAAAGCACACACACACACACACACACACACACACACACACACACAGCAAAAATGGAAAACAATGTAGATTTTAGGATTTAGGATTTAAATGAAGTACTTTACTTTCTTACATTTTTTTGTTGGTCAGAGGTATGCTCTGGGACCCACATAAATACATGAAAAACTAGAAATATGTTTTTATTCCAAAGAAGAAAATTAAAACAAAATCAAGTGAACACATAGCATTGCTTTTACTACAGTCTACATTTGTAGTGAACAAGCAATCAACTTTCTTCTCAATGCAGAAAATTTACTCACATGCCTACTCCCCAAAAGAGATATGCCAAAGTCTCATACAGTTTCTGTGTATAGCTTGAAGCCCATGCCTGTTTCATGGACAAATTTCAGAGAAACAAACAATTATCACATTGGCCAAATTGAATGAGATTTTTAGGATGTTTTTAAACCTTGAAAACTCTGACTTAATAGTGCCCACAGAGGAAATTATATAACACAATGAAAATGAAATCGATACTCTTCTTGATTAAAAATATGAATTCAGACTTCCACACAACTATTTTTAAAAGCTTACTGTATTTAAAGGGAAGGGCTCAGCTACGTTTATTAATGTGCTGCTTTTCTTCTCCATACACCTGTATGCTATGCTTACAAAAATATTGTTTAGAGGTAATACATAAACATAAAGAGAACTTGAGGTAGCTTTTTAGCTTAACTAAATGAATCATTTATAGTGATAATTACACCAATCATCTGTCAACACTAAAGTCTACATTTATTTCTGCTTCTAAACCCAAAAAAGGCACATTGTATATTAATTAGCATGTTATGTCTTTGCTTTGTCAAAAAAAAATGCATTCTATTATTATGAATTAAATGGGAGAAAACAACGCTGATGGGTTAAAAATTCAAAAACAGTGAATATAGGATTAATATAAAGGGTGGAATGAAAACATCATATTTTTAATTGGAACCCTTATATAAGGGAATATCAAAGAAAATATTAGGCAATTACCAAGCAACAATGAAAAATGCAAAGACGACTATTCTCAGTTATAGCCCACAGCTGCTTTTGTACTTCCTGGAAAATAAACGGCCTCAATTATAAACTTGGCAGAAAGAATAATGTTTGTGAGTTATAATTAATGTAACTTACATGAGCTGATTTTCTCAGTTTTATGACCAGTAACCTACAGGTGAACAAAATATTCCATGTTTAAGATGTAGTTCATAGTTTGGCACTGATTAACATTTAATATACAAAACAATGTTACTTAGTGCATTTACTTGAAATCTGGAAATATTCTTCAGGAAAAAGCAGAAAAGATTTAAAAATTGCATTTTAAATAATTATTACTTTTATTTATTCATGCTACTCTCATAACTTATTTTCACATTGCCAGTGTAAAATGATTGTTTGGAAAAATGATTATTTTATAAAAATGTCCCTTGTTGTCTGGAGTTGGTTATTTTAAAAATTATACCAAATATTAATAATGAAATAAATATTTATTTAAGAATCTACCTTGAGAAAGATCGAAACATAAAATATATTTGTAATTGAAATTCCTATTTAAGCAACATACTTGTGAATTATTGAGTCAAATTTAAATTTCAAAAGTAAGTTAAATACTATACATTCATTTTTCTCCAGTAAGTATTTCAACACTAAAATATCTGTGCACATTCTTCTTGATCAAAATAATCAATAACACTATAAGAATATGGACTCTTTTTGAATAATTACATCAAGTCATAAAACATAAGGAACATATTTCATAGTTTGGTTATAATAGAATGCTTCATGCAGTTTTGTATCTCTTAAGAAATAATTTGTCCCCAATTCAACATGTAATTTAGAACACTTAATCTTTGAGATATAAAGGAAACAAAAACTAAAAGCCCTCAGTATTCATTTAAAACATGCATTTCTCATACAACAAGTCAATATTGTTTGTGCTCTCTCTGCTGAAGAGATCATTTAACACAGTTACTCCGCTCTCTATCATGCTGAATGCTAGGAATACATTGATATGGAGTGACAGCATTAGCATAAATTTGAGCCAGTGCACGTTTGTTTCTTGCTAGCTACCCATCTTCTCATTTTACCTGGTAGATCAGAAATAAAAGAAGGCAAAATGATGAGGATTTTTTAAATTTGGAAGCACATATATGAAGGCATTTTTGTTGAAATGTTAAGTATTCAATGAAGACTGTGATACACAATGCATGGTAAAAGATCTGGAAGGAAATTCACAAAATTTTTCAGTGATGATTGTTTCTGGTGAGAAGCAACTTTCTCCAAGTAATTGCAGTGGGCATTTGTTGTTTTGAACTGGATGCCATTTAAATACTCATACTTTATTGTTGAATCCCAAGTAAAAGTGGAAAGCAGGGCTTCACCCTAACTACATAATTTTAATAGGGGCCAATATTATTTTATTCTCCCTTAGCTAGGGTCAATGAGATGCTACTGTGTCTTGGTGAGTGGCATAAAACCTCAGAAGCCATAGATTTTTCCGCAGATATTAATTGTCTTCCAAAATCTGTTTTTCTTCATTTTTAACATTGCAAACGATCTCCTCAATTTTTTAGTGACACATATGGCCAAATAGCAACTCTAAAAGCTCTATATAACCATGTGACTAAACTCTGTCAAAGAAAATGTGAGCGGAAGTGAGATATGTGACTTCTGTGTAATATCTTCAAAGTGAGATTACACACCTTCCACTGCCGTTTTCTGCCAGCCCTACATCTGGAACCAGATGTGACGATGGTGAGCCCTTTTTGACAACATGGATAAAATTCATACCCACAAGATTCATGGAGCAAAGACCTGGAAAAACCTGATTCAGTTTCTGAATACATTCAGGAAGCAGAGCAGCCCAGTTGACACACCAGATACTCCTCCAAACTTCCTATAAATTTGTCCCACCCAGTCCTAGATTCACACCTCTGCATCTTCCACCCTTTCCTTTCCTCCAGATAGTGTCTCCCCAGCATTCGAGAAAACTGTCTGGTAAAGAGAAACCATCTGAAAGGGATAGATGTGAAACAAACTAAGGAGGCAAAATCAGAATTCTCGTGAGTAAAAGAAAGAAATATTCACAAGAAAATAATATTTCTGTGATTATTAGTAGTTGCAAAAATCATTACAGTTCAAAAGACAGTTGCAAATTTAAGAAGAAAGTTACCAGACATGAGTTTTTTTGCTTACTTGTTATGTGAGGGATCAGAACTAGTAAAACATATATTAGAAAGAAACAAATTAAAAAATTTACATGTATTTATTAATTATCATATATATTTGAAGTTACAATAGAAAGATAAATTACGGATGGAAATTTAATTAGTGTAGAAAAGCTAGAAACTTTAACCACCTTAACAAATTCACATTTATAGTTACATGACAATCCTAAAATGGAACAGTTCTTTGATCATCATCACACTTACACAGTAAAGAGTAATTTTCAAAACTTAAAATATATTTTAAAGTACTTCAGGATAAATTACCTTATACTTCGCTTTCAGCTATATGTAAGTTACTAAATTCAATCTCTGTTATCCCAGACAGTAAATTTAACCCTCGATTCCTAATTAAAGTGCGTACTTGAAGTGTTGAGCCTTTTCCTATAAAGCTTATTCATGTCATATTTGAAAAGTAATTATGATTGAGTCAAGCCTCATGGCTTCCTTGAAATTCTGCTCCCATGTTACAGTAACAGAAGTGTGACTTCAATTTTCTCTTTTGAATTGAGAAATAATTGAGGACATTTTTGAAAAGAAGTCAAGTGCTTGTTTTCTCTGCATAATCCTGCAATTTTGTTTTTTGAGTGTAGCATCACGGACGATGTGTTTAATGCTGATGAGCAAATTGTGTTTAAGCCAGAAATGTAAGAAGCGTTTGCAGATAAAAGAAATACAGTGAGTTGAAGCAGACAGAACTAATTAATGTGGATCCATTCCAACCGAAAATTGTGGTTTTGATAGTTAAGAAGGGAAATGTATGGTTCATAACTCAAAAACTCAAATGATAGAGGTAAATCAAGATATCAAAATAAGCAGCAACCATAAAGATAGGAATATGTTGGATTACATCATCAGTTGAAATTATTATGTACATTTTATTTAAATTGATTTTGGGATCCATTTCATACTCAAGATATAGATTTAGGCTATTATTATTATTACTTGAATGGAAAGGCTTACTTCCTTAAAATATTATAATGGGATAAATTCCAAGTATAATTTTCTTATTGTTAGTATATAATAGATAATATTATTTCTAGAATTGCTTTAAACAATAAGTAGATATGATCTCTTAAAAGATGTTTCTCCACATCCTTATGCTAGAAATAAAATATAATAAAAATAAATAAAAATTAAAATTTAGATGGATAAATCATTTAATAGTAAATAAGTGTTAGAATATTAAATTCTAAAGTAAATAATATTAATAGATAACAGAGATAAAGACAGCGAGCACCTGGTATGTGTACATGCTTGTTTCCTTTATAAGAGAGGATATAATACTTCATTAATGAGCTTGGATTAGAAATAGACTTTTAAGTTACAAGACATTAATTTTAAAAATTGATTTATTAAAAAGTTTTTGAGTCTTTTATTATTCAGTTGATTTGCATTTCTTCAGATGTAAAAAGCAGTCCAAATGAAATGTAAGTAACAAACCAATGGCTATAAAAGCTAATCTGAGCCTGAGTTTTTTATCATTATCAGATTGTATAATATTTTTCAATTTAACTACACTTTTAAAATCATCATATACAAATAGCACAATCAAATTCTTATGTTTCCTTTCTCCAATCTTATGCGCTATCTCATTTATCAAACTTCAATGAGAAAAACAACTCTTAAAGTAAATAAGCAAAAAGGAAAAAAAAAGGCTGAACTTTACAGTCAACTGGGTGAGCATTTATTTGAATTAAACATTTAAGTGTTGTTAATTAAGTCATTAACCTTTACATTAAAAATTCTACTTCACACTGTGTACTACACTGCAGTTCAGCTGTAGTTCAGGTGTTAGTTAATTAAATCTAAAGCCAAGATATTTGTTTGAAAATCCTCTATTAATTCATTTAGTAGGATGCTAAAAAACATTCAGAGAAATTTCTAGATATATTTTGCTACTATTTTATTATTAAAAATCTTTACTCTTAATTATTTAGTAATTTGACCAAAAACACCAAACATCATCTACTAATTAAGATGCACAATTATGGAACTTTCAAATATAAATATAATTGGGATTATAGATCCTTTACTCCAATTACACATTTTCATTTCAATTCTATACTCTGTATTTATGATGTGATGTTCATTTTTAGATTAAATTCAAGAAAATTTAATTAAATTAATGACATTTTACATAAAGACAAATATAATTTAGAATTCTTTTCCTCAGTTACACTAAACATTCTACACATTATTGCACTTACTATATAATTATGTGGTAAATAAAAATGAATCTTGGTTTTATAAATTTAAAAGATATATTGAAATCAGTTTCACTTAGGCCACCAAGCATAAAGGTAGACATATATTCTATCTATCTATCTATCTATCTATCTATCTATCTATCTATCTATCTATCTAGCCTATCTCTTATGTTCCGAATATCTACTTGCTTCTCAGAATAAGAGAACTATTATATAGGCAGTTTTCCACATGACATTTTTACCCCCTCAAGCTCTCAATAATGTAATCATTTAGAATCATATGTTTTATTGTTATGTAATTTATACTTTTATAATTTTCATAAAAATTAAACAAAAACTTACTTTAAGGTAGAATGAAAACATTTAAGTTAACTAGATGAAGAAATTTTGAAAAGCATAGTTCCCAGCTTAACTAAATTGATAAGAAAACAATCCAGAACAATGATATTTACTCATAGAAATACGTGCAGAAGTCTCTCCTCATAGAACATTGTTAATAAGCTATATACAAGCTGCCTATGTTGATTATTTTTAGTTAGCATAGAATTTGTGAGGCCTGGTTGTATGGAGGATAAATGTAATCACAGCTCTGCATTTCTTTTTTGCATTGTTTTTTAGTAGTGTAAAAATAGGAGGATCCTCGAATCTGAAAAAACACATTTTAAATAGTGTTTCTGAATATATTGTTCAAACCTCATAACTTGATGTAGCAAAAACAAACACCTTGGCAGCTATTCCTCATGATGTTGTGTTCCAACGACTTTAAGTTCCAGAAGGAATATGTTATCTACGCATGGTTTTTTCCTTTATCCTTTGAATAATTCATAAAATTCAGTGCAATATCTAGTTTTGACAAATCAACACTTTACCTTAGCACAGCTTGTTGAAAAATCACCAGCAAGATTGTTCTTAAAATTCATGGAACACTTTTGGCCAAAAAGGAGACTGAGTGGAAAGATATCAGGATTGAGGATATCAGGATTATCCTGAGGATAAAAGGAGTGCTTTCTGGGCATCCTTGGGATGAATTAGCACAATTCTTAAATAACTTTGTAAAGCAATTTGCAAGATCCAAACACAGGCCAGGAAGATTTGGCCAAGGGAAGAAACAGAATGAAAAGCATTTTAAAAATAAACAAAAGTAAGCACAAATTGCTATTTCCTTGCTGCTCTTAGCATTCCTATTGAAAATACCACTTACGAGGAGAGAAAATATAATAATCTAAGATAAAGAAAAATATATTTATTTTTATTTCTGTTAACGGGGAACTGGACACCTAAGTAGATATTGTAAGTGAAGACCATACCTGTGGCTAAGAACCATGGCAAGTGACCAAGTAATGCAGTTTTCTACTTCGACCTAGACCTCAATCTACCATGATTTCCATGAAGAATAGTGAGGCCCAAAGGCATAATGTGGAAGGTATGAAGATTATTGGAGGCTATGATAATGGTTATTACATAAATTAGAAAATAGGAAAGGTCATCTATTGTTTTGCCTCCGTTACATGAAGACATAATGTCAATGTATGTGGAATGAGAATAAAAGGCTTTATCTTACCATTATTACCTGACATGTCCAACAAATCTTCCTTTTATCCAGTCTTAATTATGATGCTAAAGGGGAACTTTTGGGATCACTTGAGCCCCTTCCTTACAGTAAATTATGCAGTACAGTAATACATCACTGAGAAATGTGTTTTAGGCAATTTCATAATTGCACAAAAGTCATAGCGTGTACTTGCGCAAACCTCGATGTTATACCCTACTACAGACCTAGGCCATATGGTATGGCCTATTGTTCTTAAGCTACAAACCTGTACAGAATGTTAACTGTAGTGAATAATGCAGGCAGTTGTAACACAATAGAAAGTACTTGTGTATCTAAACACAGAATAGTTAGAGTAAAAATACAGTATTATAATCTTATGGCACCACCATTTGTACACATTTCACTATTGACTGAAACGTCATTATGTGGTAGATGACCATCTTTATTTTAGGATGCTGAAAGAGATCGTTGGCTGGAGTGTAATTCTGATTCCTGCTCACTCCATTTTAGGAACCTTATCTGCCTAGTGTAGGAGGGAGATAGCTCACTATGACTAACACAACACTCTATGGATTAAATGGTGTGTTTCCTCAAGCACTTCAGCTACACTTATACAAGAAAGTTTGTACAAGAGGCAAAGGATGACCAGCATGATATAATGGACTTAGAAATATAGAAGTTCCATTTCAGTATCAAAGTACAGCTAAGCATAATTGTAGTTTCATGAAAATTAAATGGTATTTTAATTTGATTATCCAAAATGTTAACTGAACATGAAATGCCAAAACCAAAACCTAGTTAAATTATTTAGTTTCATTTTAAATAGCTAAATATATGATCCATGATATTACATTTTCTAATATTTTTCTACAAATATTTGATAGGAATGTTATATGAGTTTGAAATAATATAGAATGCATTTCCTGAATTGTGCTTGTGAGTTGAAAATTCACTGAAAATCAGCTATAGCCAAGATGGGGTTTCATGTTTAGACCTTGTCTTCCCACATTTCATCCACATGTGAACCTTTGTGTGTCTTTTATGATGTTCCTTCTCTCAATATAATATTTTTATTTTCTGAGCTCCAGTGAGTATGTCATGCTTCCTCCCTGCCAAAAACTATTAGCTTTTCTTCCGCTTCTATAGAAAATTATCTTGTCCTTGATAAAATCAGGGCCATAAAATTAAAGAAGGCCACATTCTTAAATTTGCATGGAACAGAGTCACCCACCAACTAGGAACACTCAAATTAAACTATTATGTATTAGAAACATTTTAGTTTGTCATGTAAATAAATGAAAACAAATTTCAATGCAGCAACTGTACAAATTATGCTGATATGTTTTTCTTCCACTGTGCATTTGCAAATGGAATTCCTAGAATGTGAGCTCCTTGAGATTTGGACCAGGATCTGATCATGATTCTCATTTTATGTTCAGTGTCTAGCAAGACCATGTTGTCTTTTGTTGTTTAGAACAAACACTGTGTCAAATATAAATTCATCGTACATAAACAAACATGTATTTGACTCCCATTCTATTCAAATATTTATCTGTCATTTTTTCAAAATTTATATTCAATGGATTTTTAAATATATATTATAAGTATAAATTTTCATTGCAAATACACTTTTACAGTTTGTTTTCTTGAAATGGTCTTAACTAACCTGTGGATTGAGAAGCAATAGAGAAGAATTGGGTGTGAGGGAAAGTTAGGCTATTCTAATCTAAAGAAAACATAAAGATTGGTGCATTGTCAACTATGTTGTCATAATCACCTGGTTGCTAGCTGGTGATCGCTCCTCTCATTTCTTCCTGTGATCAAATTTTAGTAAGCAATACAAGTCATATATGAAAAGTCTGAGGGTATGCACTTTTTCATTTCATAATAGTCTGTAATGGTCTTGGCAGTACTTAATATTTTTTGTCTGAGTACAGCAGGGATGCCTACAGATGTTGACCTCCAATATACATTGATACCTTGACTCCACATTCTCCTTCTTACTTTCACTCCACTGCTGAAAGATGTTGTCATCGATCTTCATATTTTCCATTTCATAATAATTTCATTATTATTATCATTATTATTATAGGGATGATTACAAAGTGAGACATTCTGTATCTTTGTCTATCAGTCTATCCTCTGAGCCTACCTACATACTACAGAAAAAAATTGGATTTTCTGTTATCTCCTTTAGCTTTAATTAACTTGTTTATGGATGCTACCAAGTCTGAGGAAAAGTGTTAGGGAGGCTTACTGCTTTTCAGGTTACCTTTTTAATATTTTTACTGAATAACATACACACAGAGAAAACTGCTCACAGCTCACTGATTTTTAAACATCTGAGAATACCTGTGTAAAGACTGTTCACATTCAGAAACATCATCACCACCACCATCACCAGCATGCTTTTTAAGTCATTATCTGACCCCAAATTTTGATAGGTTCATCTAAAGGATTGGAAAATGTTTCTTCATTTTCTATTCTCTGGTAGAGATAGTAATAGATTCGTAAGCAGTTCTTATTTAAATATTTGAAAATGTTCATAAGTAAAGTCATCTAGGCCTCACAGTTTATTTTTAAATAACAGACTATACTTATTTAATAGGTATCAGAATAGCCCAATTTTATATTCCTTCTATTATCTTTGATAAATTGTATTTTTAAAGAATTTGTCCATTATAGCTATGAAAAGTGTATGGTAGTAAAGTTGTGCAAATATTTTTCCTTTATATCACTAGAAAGCAGAGCCTATGGTGGCATTTTTTTTCCTGGAAGTGACAATTTGTGATTTGATAATTTTTTTTTGTTTTTGGTCAACTGTGCAAGGAATTTTGCTCATATTTCTCTATGTTCTTGTACATATTAATTATAATGTCTTTAACGCCAATATATACATAATCTAAAGATCTGATTCTATTTTATGGTTTAATGTTTCCTGCTTATTAGTAGAATAGTTCTGCTTATTTGCACGTCCCCTGGTTATTGGCTGAATATCTTTGCTTGATTGCATGATTTATGCCAGAATTTTTTAAAAGAACCATAGATGTTCTAGACACTGTTATCATTCATTATAGAGGGACTGCAACTTCCTGTGTTAGGCAGATAAGGTAAAGTGGGAGTGTGGTTCACTTGAAAACATTTAGAAAAGCGTTTCCTGAGATAATCTCTGAGTTACATTTTTGTTAAGGTTCATATTTAATTTCTTTCATTCTGTTTCTGAATACGACACTGGAGATTTCAACTGTGAGACAATTGGTCTTTGGATCCTCAGCTCTGAAATACTGATGAAGATTTCTTCCACCCATTAAGAGGTTAACTTGTGCAGGCACACAAATGAGTTTATGTGGGTTAGTGTGTGTAGTGGTGTTTGGAGTGGTTTTTATTGTATTAAATTCGATGAATTTTAACACACATATAGATTCACATGCCCATGATCTCAATCATGCAATAGAACTTTATCACTCCAAAACTCTTTTTCTTATCTTTTTATAGTCACAAACTCCTCTCGCTCCTTATGATCAATGATCTGCTCTAAATCACTATAGCATTGATTTTTCAGAATGTCATACACATGTGATTATATATCATTTAACCAACAGATACTGGCTTATTTCACTCAGCATGATGCTTTGAGATTCACTCAAGTTGTATATATCAGTTTGTTACCTTTAATTACATAACAACATTCAATTATATGTATACACTAAGATATGTTTTTATATTCACCAGCTGAAAGATATTTGAGTTCTGTCCAGTATTGGTGATTATGAATACAACTATTAGGAACCATCATATGGAGATGCTTGTGTGAACTTATGTTTTTATTCTCTACTATAAACAAGTACAAGTGGGACTTCTGATACATATCTAACTTTATTACAACAGCTGCCTGAATTTTCCAGGGTGGATTTAATATTTTGCATTATCTCCAGGAACATATGTGAGTTCCAGTGGCTCCATATTCTTAACAGAATGTAATATTGTTATATATAATTTAATATGTTAATATTAAATAGAATATTAATACTATTATTAATAATATTAAAAATATTAAAATAATATTAATATTATTAATATTAATATTCTTATAATATATAAGAATATTAATATTAATTAATGGATTAAATTAATTTAATAGATTGAATATTAAATAGAATTTAATATGTTAATATTGTCAGTGTTACAGTCCCACTGTAATAATTACATAGTGCTATTTGATTATGGCTTTAATTTATGTGTCTATAATGGTTATAATGTTGACTATTCTTTCATGTGTTTTTTATTATCTATATATCTTTCTTGGTAAAGCTTATATTTGAATATTTTAACCACTTTTTATTGGATTGTTTTCTTAAATTTGAGAGATGTGCTTTTTACTTTTATTATCATTTTAAATTGACATATAATAATTGTATATATTTGTGGGATTATTTCAATGCATGTATAGAAGGTGAATGATGAAACTAGAGCAATTGGCATGTTCATCACCTCAAATATTTTTCATTTATTTGTGCTGGCAAAGTTTGGAATCTATTGTCTTAGCTATTTGAAAATACACAATAAATTATTGTTAATTATGGTCACCCATAGTACTATGGAACACAAGATCATATTTCTCCCATCTAGCTATACTTTTGTATCCTTTAGCAAACCTCTGGCTATCCCCTCACCCTCCCTTTCCCCATATCTAGTGACCTCTACTCTAATCTCTATTAGTATGAGATCAACTTTTTTAGCCTCCACATATGAATGAGAGCATGTGGTATTCATCTTCCTTTGCCTGGTTTCTTTTACATAATACAATGTTCTTCAAGTTCATCCATGTTGCTGTGAATGACAGAATTTTGTTCTTTAAATGGTTAAATGGTATCCCATTGCAGTTATTTACCACATTTTCTTTATCCATTCAGCTGTTGATGTACACATAGGTTGATTTCATATCTTGGCTTTTTTGGATAGTGATGCAATAAACATGGGAGTGCAGGTATCTCTTCAACATACTGATTTCCTTTCCTTTGGAAGTCCCAGTAGTGGGATTGCTGAATCATATATTAATATTAGTTTTTTGGAAACTCCATACCGTTTTCCAAAATGGGCTGTACTAATTTACATTCCCACCAAAAACATATGAGTTATCCTTTCTACACATTCTTGCCAGTATGTAGGTTGCTGGTGTGTGCGTGTGTGTGTGTGTGTGTGGGGTGTTTCCTTGTAGTCTTTTTGATACTAGCCATTGTAACTGGCATAAAATGATATCTCATTGCGATTATGATTTGCATTTCCATGATGATTAGTGATGTTGAGCATTTTTATATATACCTGTTGGTCATTTGTATATTTTCTTTTGAGAGATATCTATTTAGTTCATTTGCCCGTATTTTAACCATATTATTAGTTATTTCGCTGTTGAGTCATTTGTGTTCCTTATATATTCTGAACGTTAATCTCTTGTGAATGAAAGTTTGCAAATATTTTCTCCCCTTCTTCAGGTTGTCTCTTCAATCTGTTGTTTCTTTTGCTATGCAGAGACTTTTTAGCTTGATATAATCCTGCCTATTTTTGCTTTGTTTCCTGTATTTATAAGGTCTTCTCCATAAAATGTTTGCACAGACCAATGTCCTGAAACATTTGCCCTGTGTTTTTGTCTAGTAGTGTCGTAATTCAGGTCTTACATGTAAGTATGTAATCCATTTTGAGTTGACTTATATATGGTAGGAGATAGGGAAAATTCTATATAAAATCATTTTATATATCAATTTCATTTTTCTACATGTGGATATCTGGTGTTACCAGCACCATTTTTTGAAGAGACTGCCTTTCTCCAATGTAGGTTCTTGGCATGGTTGTCAAATCACTTGGCTATAAATACATGGATTTATTTCTAGATTATCTATTCTGCCCTGACCTATGTATCTGTTTATATGCCAATAACATGCTGTTCTGGTTACCTAGCTTTGTAGTATGTCTTGAAGTCCAGTAGTGTGATGTCTCCAACTTTGTTCTTTTTTTCTCAGTATTTCTTTGACTATTCAGCATCTTTTGTGGTTGCATTCAAATTTTAGGATTGATTTTCCTATTTCTGTGAAGAATTGCATTGGTATTTTGAAAAGAGTTTTCATTGAATCTCTTTGGTAATTTGGTTATTTTCACATTATAAATTGTTCCAATCCATGGACATGACATATTTTCTTTTTTTGTGTCCTCTTCAACTCATCCTTTTTCATCAGTGTTTTATGAGCTAGTTTTCTTTTCTAGCAATCTTTCACCTCAATTAAATTTATTCCTAAGTTGTGTGTGTGTGTGTGTGTGTGTGTAAATGCTGTAAATAGGATTGTTTTCTTGACTTCTTTTCCCACTAGTTCATTGTTGGTATAAGAAATGCTACTAATTTTTGTATGCTTACTTTGTATCCTGCAACTTTACTGAATTTGTTTTTCAGCCCTAACAGTTTTTTGGTGGAATTTTTACATATATATATATGTATTTTACATATATATATATTTATACATATATATACATATATACATATATATATTTTACATATATATATTTATACATATATATATATGATCATGTCCTCTACAAATAGGAACAATTTGACTACCTCTTTTTAATTTAAATGCCATTTATTTCTTTTTCTTACTTAATTGCTCTGGCTAGGACTTCCAGTACTATATTGAATAAATGTGGTAAAAGCAGTCATTGTTGTCTACTTCTAGATTTTACAGAAAAAGATTTCAACTTTTCCCCATTTAGCATGATGTTGGCAGCGAGTTTCTCCTATATGACCTTTATTGCATTATGATACGTTTCTTCTAAACCTAATTTGTTGAGAGTTTTTGTCATGAAGTGACGTTGAATTTTATCAACTGCTTTTTCTGTATCCATTGAGATGATTATATGGTTTTTGCCACTTATTCTGTTGGTTTGATATACTATGTTTACTGATTTGGTATGTTAAACCAATTTTGCGTTACTGGGATAATTTCCACTTGATCACGATGAATGATCTTTTTAAATGTGCTGCTGGATTCAGTTTGCTAGTATTTTGTTGAAGACTTCTGAATCTATATTAATCAGGGATATTGACCTATAGTTTTTTTGTTGTTGTTATGTCCTTGTCTGGTTTGGGAATCAGAGTAAAGTTGGCCTCATATAATGAGTCTGAAGGAATTCCCTCCTTTTCCGTATTTGGAAGAGCTTGAAAATTTTTTTTTTTTTTTTTTTTTTTTTTTTTATGTTTAGGATAGTTCTGCAATGAAAGCATTTAATCTTGGGCTTTTCTTTGATGGTAGAAATTTTTTTAAATATTCAATATCGTAACTTGTAATTGGTCTGTACTATTTTTTTTCTTTTTGGTTCAATCTCAATAGGTTATATTTTACAGGAATTTACCAGTTTTTTCTCAGTTTCTGAATTTATTAGTGTGTAGTTATCTGTAATGGACTCTAAGTATCCTTTGTATTTCAGTAGTATCAGTTGTGACATCTCCTTTACCATTTCTGATTTTATTTATTTGGGTCTTCTCTCTCTTTTTTATTAGTTTAGGTAATGGATAGTTGATTTTATCTTTCCAAAAAACCAACTTTTTTGTTTTTTTAAATAATTTCTATTCATTTAGTCTCAATTTTATTTATTTCTGCTCTGATTTATGTTATTTCTTTCCTTTTTGTGATTTTGAGTTTAGTTTGTTCTTGCTTTTCTAATTCCTTGAGAACATTATTAGGTTGTTTATTTAAAATATTTCTGCTTTCCTGATATAGGTGTTTATTGCTATAAACTTTCCTCTTACCACTCCTTTTGCTGTTGCCCATATTTTGGTATGTTATGTTCTTATTTTCCTTTGTTTCAATACTATTTTAATATTTCTTTCTTTTTTTGTAATGGCCCATTGCTTATTCAGGAGCACATTGTTTAATTTTCATGTATTTGTACAATTTTGAGAGTTCTTCATGTTTATTCTATGTGGTCAGAAAGGACACTTGATATAATTTCATTCTCTTAAACTTGTTGACACTTATTTTGTGGCCCAAAATGTGGCTTATTCTGGAAACTGTTTCACGCACAGGTTAAAATAATTTTCATTCTGCAGCTGAAGGATGCAATGTCCTATAAATGTGAATTAGGTCTATTTGGTCTAAAGTGCAGTTTAAATCCAAAATTGGTTTGTTGATTTTCTGTCTAGATGATCTATGCAATGCTGAGAATGGGGGGTTGAAGTCCCCAATTATTATTTGATTAACATCTATCTCTCCCTTCAAATCTAAGATTTGTTTTATATATCTATTTCCTCTGGTCTAGCATATATATTTATAATTAGTATATACACACACATATGTAATCATGGAGTACTTATTTCATAAGGGCAATAAGTATACAAACCAAAGATTTGAAAAGGCAGTGCTTCAGAAGCAGTAATAGTCTATGTGGAATGGATTGAATATATGTTCGATGAAGATTTAGCAAGATAGTAATGATTATCATGAGGCCCAAATTAAAGGAAAATCAGGATCCCTAACAGGGTTCATGCATGATAAAATATGTGTTTCTTCAGCTTTCTAAACAAGAGATTTACATTTTGAAATATACAAAATAATGATTTGCCTCACTCAAAATTACACTGTAGATG
Source organism: Hylobates moloch (assembly GCF_009828535.3). Taxonomy (NCBI): domain Eukaryota; kingdom Metazoa; phylum Chordata; class Mammalia; order Primates; family Hylobatidae; genus Hylobates; species Hylobates moloch. The sequence continues at coordinate 25,064,532 of NW_026652293.1, forward strand.
CAGCTTAAATTGAATATAATTTACATTAAATCTTAATTTGTTATATTAATAGTCAGAATGATTGCATTGATTACTTCAGGCATTTATATTTGGGCTATAAAAATTATTAGTTAAAATAACAATTAATTTGCTTAAGCAGTATATATTTGAGATTTAATATGTATGCTTAAAATATTTTAGGAAGCTTCAGAAATGGCACTTTAAAAACAGTGACAAGATGGAAAGATGATTTATTTGTTCCTTTTATGATATGCCACTTTTTCCACACTAATCAGCACTGAAAATATAATTTATATATTGGTTTTAAAAATAGAACGAAGGGAATTGTGTTCAATAGGCTAATTTTTCTTTGTATTTGAAATAGCTGAAGTTATGGAAACCTGCGGGTTAGTGTATATGTATGTTTAAGAAATAAATAACAAAGGAAGAGAGATTGAATTACTTAACCAAAGTTAGAGACTAGACAAACTTACAATTGTAAATAAACATTCGCCAGTATTTACTATACAAATGTATCTTAGGCATCTTGTTTAGGAATCTGTGTGTGATTTTTTTTTTCTCTAGTTATGGAAACAGGCATTCACAAATTACATTTTCTGGATATCATAATTACATTTGTTTCCAACATGATTTTAGAATGTATGAATTCATTACTTTCTGCCTCCACTTTTAAAAAATTCATCCATTTAATGAATTATTGAACTCATTTCTACTCATAGGCCAGGCACTACTTTAGGCAGTGGAGATAATAACAACAAGGAACAAAATAGATAAAACACCTTGCTCACTAGGAACTTATATTTTTGTATAAAGAACTGATACACTTTTTTAAATTAATGATTGCTACTAATCATCATGCTACATGTGTAACAGTAAAAACAATGTAGAATAAGAAAAATGTTCTATTATTCTAATATAATAACTAGGCCACAAAAAAATCTATTCCAGGACTATGTTTCTGGATTTATTTTGTTGAAAGTTAGTTAAAATACAAATGATTTAACCTGCTTCTGTGCAATATCACAAGAAAGAAATCATGTTAAGGCAAACATGGTAACCTTGCCATGCTCCTGGATAAACACAGCTGCATGAGAGACTCCAAGCAACAAGATATGAAGAGAAGAAACCCCCAGATAATGTACAGAAATGTGGAAAGAAAAAAATATATTTTAAGCCATACATATTTCATATATATTTTAAGCCATTAAGTTTATGTTGAGTGTTTTAGTCAGAAATAGATAGCTGAAAACAGAAATGATACTGGAATGGTGGTGTCAATATAACGAAAAACCTAAGCATGTGGTGTTCACTATGGATTGGACAGCAGATAGAAGTGGGAAAGACTTTAGTGACATTGTGAATGAAGGTTGAAAAATATAAGGATGCTGTGGTGGGAAAGAAAATGGAACTATTAGCTACAGTAATATGAATAATACAAAGTGTACCTAATGTACTTGGAGTTCTGGCTAAGAAAATCTTCAGGCAGAATGCTGAATGAGATATGAACTAAAGTAGCTATTCTCTCTCAAGAATAACTTAAAGAAAACATTTCAAAACCAAAATTTTGTAGGATAGAAAAGTATACATTTCCAAATCCACAGACTCTCTAGCTAGGAAAACATGCTCAATGAGCAAAGATATAAATAGAGAATGCTATCAGTAAATGTGGTCTTTGGGTGAAGATCAAATAAATCCATAAGATCATTTATTTCTACTTTAGAAATAATTTAGCAGTGTTACACAGGCTCTATCAGGTAGAAAAATGAGCTTCCAAGAAACTTAAGCAAATCATTCCAAAGTATCATGATTAACAACCCAATGAGAGAAGAGCATGACTCAAAAGATTTGTGAGAAGAACATGACTCAAAAGATTTGTGAGTTAGATAGCTTCTGTCTAAGACCGTGGATTATAATTTGATATACAGAAAGTCTTCAACATCATAAAAAGAACTGTATAAGCTTGGACTCCAAGGGACACAGATAAAAATAATGAGGCCATTGGGTCCTTAAATTTCTATGGATAGGCTGAGAAAATTATTTAGACACAAATATAGACAATTATTTATGGAAATAAAAGACTTCTTAAGACGCGTGACCAAGAACCTAGAGGGTAAACCAAGAGCTGAGTAAAACAGTGTTTCATTGAACTATGTCCAGGAAGTCCATCTGGTGGCTTCTGAAGGAACACTTCCTGCCCCTGGAGCATGGAAAATTGGTGATGTACACCAGATTCAGTTTCAGAATTGTAATGGCCAGATTACTTCAACATGCCTCTCATTTCTCCTCTTTTTGAATGGTAATGGCTATTGCAGTATTGTGTTGGGTGTGGGGGCAGTTGTAAAAGGGCAGATGACTTGGTTTTTAGTTCATAGGACTTTGATTTTTGGAGAAACTACTCCCAAATTGTTGTGTTGGAGAAACTGCAGACAAGGTGCCTTATCTGCATCATCTTAATTTAGAAGATGGGATCCTGGACTTACAAGTCTGTCAAAGATTGCAATTGGACGAACATTTCACAATCCTAGAATGAAGGTGGGTGGGTATATTTTGTATGTAGAAAAAAATGAATCATTAAGGCCCTAAGGAATGACTCTAGTAGAAGTTAAATGTAACCTCTGCCCTAGAACCACTCTTTCCTGTATTTATGCCTTGACCGTGAACATTAATAACTGTGATGGAAGTAGAGACTTGAAAAACTCTTGCTTGCTTCCAAACATTTATAAGAAAATAAAACACATTTGTACAGTCTTAAACTACAGTTATGGCAGTTATATTTTATATAGACATACCTAAAATATACGTAAGATAAAAAAAGACAAGCTGAAATAGAAAAATATACAACAGAAAAATCATAACCAAAGTAAAGATGAGTATCTATACAAACAGTGAGCAACATAAACAAAATATTGTATTTAGAAAAGGAATGTCTTCATATAATGATAAATTGCTTGTTTCTCCCTAAATATTCTAAATTTATATATGCTTAATAACATATTTTTAATATGCAAAGCAATGATTAAATAAATTATGAGAGTAAATAATAGGTAAGTTGAAGAAGATTTAAATAACATATTTTAATATGTAGGACACTGAATTCTTCAAATCAAGGCAACTAAACAATAAATTCAATGGTCAATAATATAATAGTCTTTATCACATTTGGAAACTTTTGAAAATTATGCTACAGACTAGGTTATAAAATATTTACAGAAGTTCTAAAAAATCTTTTTGGTAGTGCACTCGTCTTAGAACTCAATAGTAAAAAAAAAAAAGCAAAGAAAAAATAGTCTGTTAAAGAAATTAAACAAATTGTTAAAGTGAACTAAATATGGCCTGAAAAGGACTCCATACTTCCATATTTGGGTCCTTGTGGATGAACTGCAGCCTAGCTTAATCAGTAGACAAGATTGAAAACCTAGCTTAGAAGTATGGTTCTGTAACAATAGCTAAGTATTGGACAATCCCAGCGGCTGTAACAATAGCTAAGTCTTGGCCAATCCCAGTGGCCGTACTTCAACCATTTATACACTGCTGAGTGTTCAATAAGGCAAACTCCCACCTGTAACCAATTCAGCTATTCTGTACCTCCCTTTCAATTTCTATACATCATTTCCCTTTTTTGTTTATAAATCTTCTTCCACCACGTGAGTGTGCTGGCGTTTCTGTGAATCTTCTGTGATTCTAGGGGCTGCCAAATTCACAAATCATTCATTGCTCAATTAAAATCCTTTAAATTTAATTTGGCTGAAGTTTTTCCTTTATCACAATGAAAGAAAAACCTAAAGAATTTTTAAGGAAAGAATTAATGTTAATAAAAGCAAAAATTAAATAGGCCTGAGTACATGGTAAGGAAACAACAAAATTATTATATTTGTGGAGATGTTTAAGAGATAATTCAATTAAGAAAAGAATATTTTTCAAATATTTTGTATGTTTGTTTATATAGCCCTAACCTCGTCATCGCACAGGGAGAAGAGAAGAAATAAATGGTCAAGTAAATAAGAACTAAAAACGAAAGAGTATTAGAAAACTGGTCATGTAAAATTTATTCTTCATATAAATAACATTGCTAAACTCATAAACAGTAAGAATGGCCTTGGCATAAAGGAGAGAAAAACTTTATTCTGACATAGAAACAAAAGATTGAATGGGTAAAGACATGACAGATATTTTTAGTTGGAGTTAAAATAAGCTGAGTAGTTATATGGCATCAAATTTGAGCACAATAAAAATGCTAAGAAGGAAAAAGACATAATTGGCATATAAGCTCAAGAAGCATGAAAAAGATGTGAAAAAGTTTTCTGTGGAATATTAGTAAAAGTCAATATAGAATTATTGCTAATTAAAATTAAAAGCTAAAGAATAAAGGGATAGATTTGCTTAGTCGGTGGTAGATTTAGGATATAAGATTTTGTAATTATTTTAACACATTACTGGCATTGAATAATCTAAGGTCAGGAATATAGCATACAAATGAGAAAAGAAAAATAGCTAAGAGCAGTCTGAGCTATGTGAGGTACAGAAAATTCATCAGGCCCAGAAAGACATGAAATGTGGGACTTTAGTCAGCCATCTCCCAGCATGCATGCGTGGGAGCAATTGTTTAAAGGCAGTTTTCTCCCTGACTAGCTGCCTCACCTATTATCTTCATGTTCCTGGAATTTATGATACAAAGTACAAGGTATAGCCAATCAATAGCTAATGTTGTTTTAATGGAAATTATCGGTAAACAATTTAGAAACTACCTCTTCTTTTCCTTTAAAAACTTACATTAACTGTTACTAATCCAAGTGCATATTCAGGACAACTTGAATCTATGCTCCTAAACTGCAGTCCTCAAAGTTCGCCCAAACAAACTCTCTACTGATACTAAGTTTACCTCAGTGTTTTCCTTTACGTCCACACAAATAAACTCTTTGCTTTTGTCTTTCAATGTTTTTACTGTGCCATATCTGGGCATGAATGTCTGTGATGATGTTATTTTGAGTTAAGCAAGCTTCTTAGATATGTAGATAAATATTTTTCAGTAAAATTGGAGTTATTTTACTTATTAATTTTTCCAAAAATTTGTTGTTTCTTTCTTTTTCTCTCTTTCTCTGTTCAGTACTCCCATTATGCATATTTTGGACTTTAAACTATTCCACACTTCTTTGAGGCTCTGTTCATTTTTTTTCACTTTATTTTCTCTTTTTCAATTGCATTATCTCTATCAATCTATCTTCAAGTATGCTGATTCTTTCTTGTTCCAGTTGAAATGTAGTGTTGAGCCTTTCTAGTGAATTTGTAATTTCAGCTATTGTACTTTTCATCTACAGAATTTGCATTTTTAAAATGATATTGTCTGTCTCTGTATTGATACTTTACTTGAAGTGACATCTTCATGCCTTCTTTTACTTCCATAAGACTGGTTTTCTTTAGTTCTTTGAACAAATTTATAATGACTACTTTGAAGGCTTTGTTAAAACTGATATAAGGTCCTTTTCACAGGCAGTTTCTGTTGCCTGATGCAACTTTCTTACATTTTTGGGTGTCTCATAATTTTTGGTTAAGCACTGGGCACTTAATACAATATATTATAGCAACTCTGGATACTGATCCCCTTTATCCTCTCTGAGGTTTGCTTTGTTTATTGTTTGCTTGATTACTTGTTTTTGACTTGGCTAAACTATCTGTAGATAAGCTATTTTAAAGAAGTTTGTCTTGCAGCGTTTTGGGAAGTTTTCCTTAGCGCGTGAATGAAGACTTTATGTAGTTCCATGAAGAGTAGGGCTTGGGAGTGCTCACAGTCACTCTCTGATCAGTGGTTTTACTGGCTGTCTCCTTGGTTGTCTTTTTTCCCTAATGTCTGTTCAGTTGTCTACCTATTTAGTATTAGGCTTTTACTAATTACTAGTGGATTGCGCTATTATTTGAAACAATGCCCTGGGGAATACATTCCTCAGTAGTCTGATCCAATTACATCTAGGTCCTGGTAGTTTTTGCGTCATTTCTTTAGGGTTGTACTAAACCCAGGAAGACTCTACTTAGCTGTCTCTTTCACTGATTCTCCGTGGTGTACTAGCTGGGCTATGGTTAACCTTGTTGCTCTAAATTAAAGAAAGCAATTGTTTCCAAGAATTCCCATATGCTTTAACCTCCTCTTCCTCTGATTCAAATAAAGTCATTGTGAGGCCGGGCGCGATGGCTCACTTTTGAGTGATCCATACTTTATTTAGGATCATCGAGATAGACATAAGAACCGGGCCGGGTGCGGTGGCTCACGCTTGTAATCCCAGCACTTTGGGAGGCCAAGGTGGGCGGATCACGAGATCAGGAGATCCAGACCACGGTGAAACCCCGTCTCTACTAAAAACACAAAAAATTAGCCGGGCGTGGTGGCGGGCGCCTGTAGTCCCAGCTACTCGGAGAGGCTGAGGCAGGAGAATGGCGTGAACCCGAGAGGCGGAGCTTGCAGTGAGCCGAGATTGCGCCACTGCACTCCAGCCTGGGTGACAGAGCGAGACTCTGTCTCAAAAAAAAAAAAAAAAAAAGTCGTTGTCTTTGGGAAGAGTTTTAAAACTCTCTTTTATGGACTAATTCTCCCCTTGGATAAAAATCTCTAAGTAATTACTCTGGGTTCTGAGTGGAGTGGTACCTCCGGTCTTATAAGGTTTGCTATCTGAATGAGCTAGGGCAAGGACAATTGTGAATTCAGTATTCTCAGCCTATATACCTAGGGAACAGGCTCTCTCCTATGCGTAGAGATTTAGCGCAAGAAAGGAGCCCAGGACATTTGACAGCACTCACCAGAAATTTAGCCTATTGTGTTTCATGTGGACAGGGTGAGAAATGCTGTTGTCTTGACCCTCCCAGTGAGATACAGTAACCCTTGATTGAGAACTAAGGAGAGAGGGGGAAAGCAAGTCCCATCTTTTTAGCCACCCCCACCTGGAGTAAGGCTTCCATTTAGCCGAGCTGGTGGCAGGTGCAAAAGGTGGTGATATGGTTTGGCTCTGTGTCCCCACCCAAATCTCATGTCAAATTGTAGTCCCCAAATATCAGGGGAGGTGCCTGGTGGGAGACGAGTGGATCATAGGGGCAGTTTTCCCATGTTGTTCTCATGCTAGTGAGTTCTCATGATATCTGATGATTTAAATGTGTGTGGCAGTTTCACCTCACCCTGCTGGGCTCTCTCTCTCTCCTGATGCCATGTAAGACATGCCTTGCTTGACTTTTGCCTTCTGCCGTGATTGTGAGTTTCCTGAGGCCTACCCAGCCATATGGAACTGTGAATCAATTAAGCCTCTTTTCTTTATAAATTACTTAGTCTCAGGTAGTTATTTGTAGCAGTGTGGAAATGGACTAATACAGGAGGCAACAGGTCATAGCTCAAATATCACAGATTTTGGCTGTTCTTAGAGGGTTTTAATAGCTTTTCTTAAATAAATATTTCTTCATTTGTTTCAGGCCTTTAGGACAAAGTCCAGAGACTTTAAATAGTTTTTTAATGGTTGACCCAGTTTTGCTTGTTTTCCTGGAGAGTGGATCTGTGGAACTTGTCAGGCTACTATCTGGAAGTGTGTACTAATACCTTGCTGTACTAGTCCATTCTCACATTGTTATAAAGAAATATCTGAGGCTGCATAATTTATAAAGAAAAGATGTTTATTGACTTATGGTTCCAAAGGCTTCTGCTGTGGCAGAAGCATAGTAACTCTGCTTCTAGGGAGGCCTCAGAAAGCTTACAATCATGGCAGAAGGCAAAGGGAGAGTCAGGCAATTAACATGGCCAGAGTAGGAGGATGAGAGAGAGAGAGCACAGGGTGGGGTTGGTGGTGGGAAGAGCTAAACACTTTTTAATAACCAGATCTCATGAGAACTCGATCCCAAGAACAGCACTAGGGAAGTGGTGCTAAACAATTCATGAGAAATCACTCCCATGATCTAATCACTCTCCACCAGTCCCCACCTCTAGCATTGGGAATTACATTTCAACATGAGATTTGGGCAGGGACACAGATCCAAACGGTATCATTTGCCACATTGGAAGTCAAACTAAATGCAGTCATACCTCTGTATCCATGAGTTGAGAATCCATAGATTCAACTAATCACAGATCAAAAATATTCAGAAAAAATTTCTACAAAGCTCTAAACAGAAAAACAAATTTGCTGTTCACCAAATACTATGTTGAATTCATGCAAATGAAGTGTGTGCGTAAGCATTGTATTAATTATTATAAGTCATCTAGAGATGATTTAAGGTATACAGGAGGATGTACATAGGTTATATGCAAACATTATGCCATTTTATGTAAGGGACTTGAGTATCTGTGCATTTTGGTATCTGTAGGGAGTTCTGGAACTAGCCTCCCCCATATAGGGAGGCATGACTATAAAGTCTTATTAAAATTGAAGAGCTGGAAGATATTTTGTTTCAACAACAACAACAAAACACCTCCAAAGTAAATATCTTGGAGTTATAAAATACTAAAATACTGAAAATTTTCTTTTCAGCATCTGCTCAAATATGCCTTTTATTCTGTATCCTATACCTTTATTCTGAAAATTATATATAGTTAGCTAGCTAGCTAGCTAGCTAGCTAGATAGATAAATCAATAGCACTTGCTTTTTAAGTCTACTGAAAAAAATCAATGCATAGGCTGTAACTTGAACAGGGTTGATGGATTGTCTCTGAATGTAATCAATATAATAAACTCTAACATGACAGCTTTCAGAAGTTTTTTTTGTAATGGATTTAAAATGAAGTCTTCTTAAAATTTAGTACATTTAGTATTCCAACTAAATCTATATGTATGTACTAGAGAAACACTAATAGTCTCAATAATTACACATAATTGTATAACTTTTCATTTTTCATATTTGTTGATTTCTTATTAATAGCAATAGAACTGAATTATTTTTCCATTACTACAGTGTGATAAAAACCTATCACACTATATGGTTCAGAAGCCCAGTTAATTTTGAATGATTAATTTTTTTTATATTGATAGATATTATTCTACAACTGAAGAATGAAAACTCTCGGTGGTTTTTACATACTGTTTGTTGAAGAACTAGCTTTTTTACTATGTGCATTTTTGTTCATGCTCTAGAACTCACCCCAAAATAATTTCAATTATATTGAGTATTTTGCTCTTAAATTATCTCCATGATCACCTTTGTTCATCCATCTGTTGTGACACATTGACTTGTCTGCCTACTGAAATGTAATTGAGTTTATTTGGCTGAATACCAGAATGCTTCTAACAATACATGTAATACAGGTACAGTTCAATTATGTCTATGCTATCACTGTTTTGTGATTGGCAGGTCCAGGACCACATATGCAAAAGTAGTTCAGAATTCTCCCAAGTATTCTAACCAAAATACATAACAGTAAATAAACTAGTTGTTTGACTTACTTTTTTTTTCTATAAGTTTTGGTGATATTTACTGTCAAACTTAAATTTAAATAAATACATACACCCACACAAAGCATAATTTGGTTCTTACTGTATAAAAACCTTTTGTGTATATTGCAAATGAAAAATAATTAGCTGTAGGCTATAATGAAGCACTGCATCTCCATTTAAGAAAAAAGGGAACGATTTGAACAATTTTCAGTTTTGAACACAAATGATCATAATTGTAATATTTCATATCTAAATAAACATTACATTAAAAAAATAAGTAACTTCATGTAGGTTTATTATTGGTATTATCAATATTTTTGTAAGTAATAGGTGGACTAGAGCAATAAAAAACAATAATGTTTGAACTAGGAATATGTATTTTCATGCTTATAATTACAATTAAAATGCTGCTTAATAACTGGAAGCCTTTCCGTAAGTTCAAGCCTCACATCCTTTGTTAGTAAGATGAGGATAATGATGCCATCTTGTTTTATAGATTTTTGATGCAGTACATATTAAATAATGTCTCTAAATATACTCCCAACAATTATAGAAATTTAGATATTAGCATACAAAATTTAGATATTATAATTATTTTGGTTATGACAACAAAATAATTTAGTAGCCATGGCATTATGTAATATAATGTGCCTAGAAAGACTCGTTTCAAGTATATGCAGTGTGCATGGTTGATATTTAATGAACATTAACTGTGTTTTAAAACCGGCACTATTGTGTTTTAAAAGCAGCAAGTGAACAAGTAAGCTTCCATATGCAAATGTATTAATTAAAAATGGTAATTTAGAGTCAGAAAGAAATCCTAGAAGATTCATCTATCTGACTGTTTAGAACAATGAGACTCAAGGATATAACAAGCACTTGCATAATGTCATGTAGTCAGTGAAGGGCAGGAATGACATTAGGATCAAGGTCTTCAAATTTTCTAGCCAAATTCTCTCTCAAATTGTGTTATTTTATACAAATATTGATTAGTTTATGACACAATTACTCTTGGTTGGTTACATTTCCATGTTCTATAATTACAAATTATTCTTCAATAAATTTTAATCCTACCTATAATGTATTCTCTTGGAAATTCTCATTGAAAAAAATGTATTTACCACACTTTATACAGCTTAAGATTGCAGGCATTTGAAATTGAACCAATTATACAAATTTTAAACAGAAATTCTGTCTATGTGTAGCTTTAGCTAGGGAATCAGTTCCTTGATTGTTGGAAACAAGACAAAGATTGGGTTAATGTTAGAGATGGAAATGTTCATTGGAAACAGTCAGTTCAGCCTAACCGTGAATGTTCTAAGTTTGCCACAAATATTAATATACTCGTTCCACTTTGGATGTTGGCATAAAGAAGACAGGAAAAGGATACTATGCAAAAGAAGGCAAAAAAGTTGTATTATTCTGAGTCAGAGAAAAATGCCTTTTTTTTATTATTATACTTTAAGTTCTGGGATACATGTGCAGAGTGTGCAGGTTTGTTACATAGGTATACACGTGCCATGGGGGTTTGCTGCACCCATCAACCTGTCATCTACATTATGTGTTTCTCCTAATGCTATACCTCCTCTAGCCCCCGAGCCCCCCGACAGGCCCCGGTGTATGATGTTCCCTTCCCTGTGTCCATATGTTATTGTTCAACTCCCACTTATGAGTGGTTTTCTGTTCCTATGTTAGTTTGCTGAGAATGATGGTTTCCAGCTTCATCCTTGGCCCTGCAAAGTACATGAACTCATCCTTTTTTATGGCTGCATAGTATTCTATGGTGTATATGTGCCACATTTTCTTTATCCAGTCTCACTGATGGGCATTTGGGTTGGTTCCAAGTCTTTGCTATTGTGAATAACGCTGCAATAAACATATGTGTACACGTGTCTTTATAGTAGAATGATTTATAATCCTTTGAGTATATACTCAGTAATGAGATTGCTGGGTCAAATGGTATTTCTGGGTCTAGATCCTTGAAGATTCACCACACTATCTACCACAATGGTTTAACTAATTTACACTCTCACTAACAGTGTAAGATGTTCCTATTTCTCTACATCCTCTCCAGCATCTGTTGTTTCCTGACTTTTTAATAATCGCCATTCTAACTGGTGTGAGATCATTTTTAAGCAGAAAGAACAATATATACCTAATAGTAGGCAACAAATGAAGCTATTTGGATATTAATGAAATCAATTTAGAAGTTCTACTTTCTTCAGATGACAAGTGTAATGAATTATGCTATAATTCTGTTTAATTTTCTATTTTGTAAGTTTTGTCAATCAAAAATCTATTTCCTGAACGAAATGCTAAGTCCTTAACAGTAAATGAAAAACTGCCTCTTGACAGTTTTAAATCAGAACTTTCAGAATCATCAAGTCACACAGTATTTTTTTTTTTTTTTTTTGAGACGGAGTCTCGCTTTGTGGCCCAGGCTGGAGTGCAGTGGCGCAATCTCGGCTCACTAAAAGCTCCGCCTCCCGGGTTCACGCCATTCTCCTGCCTCAGCCTCTCCGAGTAGCTGGGACTACAGGCGCCCGCCACCACGCCCGGCTAATTTTTTGTATTTTTAGTAGAGACCGGGTTTCACCGTGGTCTCGATCTCCTGACCTCGTGATCTGCCCGCCTCGGCCTCTCAAAGTGCTGGGATTACAAGCGTGAGCCACCGCGCCCCGCAAGTCACCCAGTATTAAAGTATGCCGCCAGCCGACAGACAAAATAGAACCCCCGTGGCTAACTGAGTGAGGTGCTCAAAGTTAAAATAGAGTCAGGTGGCCATGACTGGGTGTGGGAACTGTCACATACTCTGTGTTCCTGGAAAGATGTTGCAAAAGTGCCATAGGATTTCCCTTTCTATAATCAAGCCAAACCAGTTCCTCTTGTTAGTGCCAAGATGAACAGCAGATTTAAACTGCCCCCACCCCATGGCTGTTTGAAATAAACGTCTAAAAGAAATTTTTGTTTTGGGGCTTGAAAACAATCAGAGCCTGACTATTTTGACCAATCAGAACTGAACAAGTTTGAATCCTTCATTTGCATCAATGGATCTGATTGAGAACTGAGGTGAGAACTTTCCCTATTTAAGCCAGACCCTCCTCTTGTTCTTTAGAGAGCACACTTTCACTTGTACTGAAGGGTGTGCCTCTCCAACCTGCAGATTGATGTTTTAGAAAATAAAATTCTCCCTTTTCCTCCTCAGATTTCATGGTCTTTTGAATAGACAGTTGCATAACCAATAACAACGCATAAAACAACCCCAATCCCTTATGTAATAACAGCTGATCCTTGAGCAATGAGGGGGTTAGGAATCCTCCGTTCAGTTAAAAAAAAATATATATATATATATAAATATATATATTTATATTATATTTTGGAGAATCACAAGTGTGTATATATTATATATATATGTATATATATATATATATAATATATACACATTGTGTAACAGCCCACTACTGACTGGAAGTCTCAATGGTAACATAAACAGTTGACTAACACATTTTGTATGTTACATGTATTGCATAATGTATTCTTACCATAAAGTAAGTGAGAGAAAAGATGTTATTAAGAAAATATTAATGAAGAGAAAATATATAGATATACTAGTCATTAGGTGGAAGCGATCATTACAAAATGTCTTCATCCTCAACGTCTTCACATTCAGTAGGCTGAGGAGGAGGAGGAAGAGGAGGTTTTGCTGCTTCAGAGGTGGCAGAGGTTAAAACAAAATCCACATATGTCAACCTTCACAGTTTAAACTTCTAAGTTGTTCAAGGGTTAACTGCTCAAAGAGTTGGTGAAGATGCCAGGAAACCAGAACCCTCAACAACCAATTAACCTAGATGTGATTCATGATGTTTTATCGTGAGAGGGTTCAGTGGTATTTACAACCTTCCCAATTTCAAAAAGAAACTCTCACCAATCCCCAATTGCTTCCTAATCTTTATTAATACTTGGTCAATTCCCGAATGAAACTCAAGCTAAGGTACAACTCACAACTTAATATCTGGCATAGAGTACTTCATTATAATATTTTTCTTTGATGCTAAGACTGGCCTGCTTTTATCAGCTTTTGCTGGCCAATAGTTTTTGTTAACTCCACCATTTAAATATCAGTTTTACCACTTAACATTTTAAACTTAAGCTAGTCACAATGTCATTTAACCTTAGTTTCTCATCTGTAACACAGTGGTAATAGATCCTGACAACAAAAGTTTGTGTTTATAAAGGATTAATAGATGTGTATCTTTGAATGTCAAATGTTTTCCTTGCAAAGTGTTTTGTGTAGTATGTACTCAAAAAATACTATGCTATGCTTTTAAGTGAAGGAAGTGATAAGAACAATTGCAATAAACTAAATGTAATGCTAGATACATATCTCCTGTAATTAATTTAATTTAATTAACTAATGTACACTGCGTGCATAGTTTAGAGACAACGCTAATTGTCACAGATAAAGTAAAAATTGTCTTGAATACATGAGGAATTCTCACCACTATTACGGCTGTGAAACTGATATAATGCCAGTCTTTGTGAAGAAGGCAGAGAGGGCCCACTTATTTCTCACTTCTTCCTTTCCAAATTTTTATATTACCAGTTTATTGGAGTTTGAAAGTGTTTTCTGGGGTATGTATTTTACTAGTATCTACTACAACCAAAAATGCCAATCTGAGAATTCTAGGCATGGAAATAAAGAAAGAGAGGAAGAGTGAGAGAGAGAATCACTGTCCCCATTGAAAATGTGGATTTATAAGAAATAAATCATATTTATTTTTAACTGGTATTTTAATGGTTAAAATGGAAGAAGAAGAAGAAGATGCAATTTAGATAACTCTAGAAGTTAACTGCTCTTTCATCAGAGTTTAGATACTTTAAAACTTGAGTATTTTTAAAATATTAATTTTACCAATAAAGATATATGTTTACATAATCAACAAATGGCAAAACCAGCTAGAGACATTAGTAAAGATTTTTTAAAAAAACCTTTATATATGTGAATTATTAGTTCTACTGTAATAAGATCAAATAAAAATATTATTAATAATTTTGGTTCAAACCCATTCTGGCTTCCATGGTAAATCTCCAGAATCTAGTGGGATTAGATTACATTTTACACATGATTTACCACAGAGAATAAAGGCAGGACTGTTATAATTTTGTCTTTATAGCTACTCTCTTTGTGCCCAGTACCCAGTGTGTCACTAGAGTATATGTTTAATCAACACTTTCCCAAATCTGCACTCTTTTAACATATGAGCTGCCAGAAAAAGAAAAAAAAATCCAAAACCATAAAGAACTAGCTTTAAACAGGTGATTGTATTAGGAGTAAAATAATTAACCTGGTTTTGTGATCAGTGGAAGAAAGTACACGCAGTGTTGACAGAAGGAGGATGTAGATTTCTGTAGATGCAGAAGTCCTATCAAATTGGTATCATTCTTTCTCAGCTTTTAAAAGTCTTTTCGAGGTAAGAAATAAATCGAGTTCGGATCATCCTGTCAGAGCACTGTTTCAAAAAATGAACAAACGTTGCATTTTCAGCTCTGCCACCGACTCTGAAGCTTGTTATAGCAACCTACTTTGCCCAGTTCTGTCATTTAAATGTTGTCATTAGTTTGTGATGGAGGGGAGTTTTCAAACTGTGTTCAGTTTCCTTTCAGTTTTTCTCTCACTCAGAATAATTTTCTATTTACTCCAGATCAGCATATCCAAGCCTTTTAAACATATATTTAGTTTATTATATATAAGGAATTAAATAATTGTGATTTTCCTCTTCTCCAATGACCATTTAGTGTTGTTGTCTTTACAATTTAAACAAAAGCCAATGCCATTGCTATAAATACAATGGTAGCCTGGATGCAATTTTGTAGAATTGATTCAAACATACAATTACTCTTACATGTGTTATGAGGCACAATCCAACATATAATTATAACTCATGAAAGCATGTGGTTTCAGTACAGGTTTTCTGCTCCATTTCTAAACTAAAAATTGATTGTCAAGAATCAAGAATTTGTATTGAGCAAAATAAGAAGAAAATAACTGAAAAGTAGGCTTTAGTTTCATATTTTATTTCATTTTGTATTAAAACATATTTTTTTTTAAGAAATGGGGGCTCACTATATTGTCCTTGCTGGAGTTTAGTGAGATTCACAGGCACAGTCATGGCACACTATAGCCTCAAACTTTTGGCCTCAAGCATTCCTTTTGTTTTAGCCTACTGCATAGCCAGGAGTACAGGTATATACCACTGCACCTGGCTTTTATATGTTTTCTTAGACTGACCTTCTAGGATAGTATTTTATGGCATAAAAAATTAAAAAATCAGGGTCAATGATACTTGATGTTCTTGTTTTAATTTTACTAACAATAATGTTAGCTATAGTCAATTATTGTAGTAGAAGTCAATTACAGTACAATTTCTGAATCCTAGTTATTCATTTTCCTATATACAGACAATTTACAATAGTGCAATATGCATATTTTTAACAAAATAGTATGATGCAAATATGTACATGACAAGTATCAAAACGTATGAAGAAACAGGTTTGAGGCAGACCAAGTAAAATCCTAAGAATCGTTGGAACAAGAACATTACTTAATGCCTTAATTATCCTGATAATAGTAATAAAAATACCAGTGCAGCTAAAACAACATCCTAAACTCCTAATAAGTAACAAAATATTTTAGAATTAATAAAAGAATTTACCTTGACAAAAAAAGGTGAAAACAGCTTGTTCAATACTGTATACGGAAGGATGGCATTATTCAGTTATAAAAACAAGGGCAAAATATATAAATATCGGCTGGAACAGTGCGATCAGAACTTTCTGAGAAGAACATGTGGCCAAACTAAGACAAAGAGAAAGGGAAGACCCTGGGGTTGAACAGGCATTATGCATAGTACTGAGTTGGCTAAGGCCAGCCATTCAGTGCTCTTTGTCTTTAACTACTTTACTTGGGAGCAGAAACCATAAGTGTATTGGAAAAATGCCATATGGATTAACACAAATTTCAACTTATGATAACTTCATTGCCCTTTTACCAGTCACTTACTATGACTTAATTTGAATTACAGAAATATTCACTGAAACAAAATTAACTATTGATTAAATTATTGTTATTTGGATAAAATAAATTGTATTGTTTACCCCCTAAAATACTTGCTTTAGTATTTGTATCTTTATATTGTATATACATATAAGTAATGATTTTTGGCTAAATATATTTTAAATCCACATAAAAATTGTTTACAATGATTGTCTTTTCCGTTGTTAGAAGTATTTCCACGTTCATGTAAAGCCAAAAGGATTTAAGTAGGAATTATGATAAAATAAAAATAAAAATAACTAGCACATTTTATGAACCTTTTTATTCCTGTTTCTACTTTTGGAGGTTTAAATTTCAGATATTTTTAGTTTTCTATTTTGCTTTTGTTGTAAGTTTGTGTTTTTCCCAGAGTTATATCTGAAAATTCTCCCTTGGACCCAAGTCCAAATTCTGTTAAGAACTAGATTAGGTCCTGTCTTTGGTGGACTTTTGTTCCTCTTTTGCCCTTTATAACTTTTTTTTTTCTTTCTGATCTTCTCTTGGACTTACAGTAAGCCCCCATTCTCAAAGCTCTGGCTTACACACAGCCTTATATAATGGTCATTTCTAATTTGGGGCATATTCGGCATTTTGAATAGTCATTTGTGAAGACAGACTGCCTCGAGATTCTTAACATGACTTGTGGATTTGAAAAGGCCACTCAAAATGTTCACTTTTCCTTATGCTCTACCAGATTTTTTTTAAGTTCTTTGGAAAGTTTACCGGTATCCAGGGAGCAAAGAAATAGCTTTGGTTACCTTTTAAAGAGTTATCAGCTAAGATTACAGTGTTACTGCTCATCAATTTGCTTTTCCACACTGATCTCTGACTTGAAATTTTCAGGCTGTCTTGAAGGTCAAGTAACAAAATAGCACTATTCATTATAGGGAACATCACTCTTGCCCTTTCGTTGGGAGGACCCTGCTGTTCCATAGGTATGACAGCAAAAGGAGGGGCAGGAAGGCTCTATCTGCTTCTGACCTTTGCAAGCTCCACTTCAGTAGTAGCAAGCATTAATGTAGGGAAATATCTCTCCTTTTTTCAAAAACATCTTGTTAAAATTTTGCAACTCAAAAAGGTGTCCAAATGTTCCATCTATTTAAAGAAGCTAAATTTTAAAATACAAAAGACAGATTACACACTCTTTATAGGCCAGGATTGTTAGTAATTTAACAACACTCTTCTCTCATGGGAACATCAGGCTTAATATTTAACATGCCCTTTTATACCCTGTTTTCAAGATAACTCAAACATCTGCTTTATGACAGGACTTCAGTCAGCGTGGAGTCAAGTGTAACTATCCGCTATTTCTTTTTATAGAAAAGATTAATTGTGTTTTACAATTTTTGAGTGACAATTATTCTGATGGATTTCCTTCACAATTCTGTCCTCTCCAGGCTCAGCAGGGTGATAACTGATGTTCTTCCTACAACATCAAAATATGTTCTATAAGAACCTGACCCGAACCAGTATATAAGCAAGAGCCTAAATTGGCATACGAGCAAGAAATGAAATTTTACTTTATGTGAAACTTTATTTATTTTGACTGTCCTTTTTATCATAATAACCTACTCTGGTTAATTCACTTTTATAATTTGGGTTAGCACAACTCGGAAAATAGAAGCATTTTTCATTTGAATATGGAATTTAGCTAAAGTTTTTACGATTTTAAAATTAAATTCTAACAACTAAAAAGCTCACTTTTTCAAGATCAATTTTGGTAATTCCATAACATAAAAATTGTACTCATAATCATCCATTAATATGCAAACAGCATTAATTTGCATGGGCAATTTGCTGCAATATGCATCAGAAAAGAATGCAATCTATCAGCTTAACCTTCAAATTTCATTTTTTTAATTCACTGCATACCTACTCAATTTTTTCCAAAAGTTTTGCCTTATTATTTTATTCTTTTATTGCGATTTTACCTCTTTGGATTCAGAAACAACATTTAGTCAGGTAATCCTTTTCAAATATAGACTTTCATCTGGTTTCTAGCTTATTTCTGCATTTCCCTCTGGTCACTATTCTTTAGGCTACTGATGTCTTAGATGTATGTAACAATATCTTGAGCATAAGTGGTTCAGAAGTTGCAGTACAATCGTTCTTTATAATCTTCCCAAAAGAAAACTGCAGACATTCTTCAAGATTAGAGACCCTAAAATCCTGTCTCTTGCTTTACTCAATCCCTTTTGTGAAATTCCAGGGCACTAAAACTAAGATCAAAGCCATTGTCAAACATTATGTATTTTGAAAAAGGATTCTTTTTCTCAAATGTAACTATCTGAAAAATCATAAAGTAGTATCCAAAATTGTATAACTCTTAAAGAAATTTGGGACTTAACTTTCATTTTTTTTCAAGAAAAATGTAGAAACATTATTGCAACTGAGATTCACTGATGAACTTATAATTCATTTAATGACTCATTTATTTTTAATTAAAGTTCATTATTCTGCCAAGAAGAAAAATTTAAAAAAATGTAGCAGAGAATTCCAAATCTGCAAATTAAAGAAAGTCAGAAATAATCATTTCTTAATATAATATTTATAAAATCATCTGGCCTATAGTATTAAGGAAAATCCTGTAGCAGACAAAACAAATTAAACAGACTCATCTATATTATTTTAGTGGATTCCCATATTATTTAGGTGGAAAACATGCCTAGATTTGGTATTAATCCACACTTGGTTTAAATAAGAAAAAGGGAAGGACTGGCAGGAATCCTTCCACCTAGTGGAAGCTAAGTGGAAAGAAAAATAGGAAGCCACTGTTATTTGAAGAAACTATGAATTGTGAGTATTTTTAGGTATAAGTATAAATTAAGGAAATGACAACATTTGATTCCATTTCCATATGAACTAATTTTTGCCAGTCTGTCAGTCATAAGAGATGGAAGAATTATAGTGCATCATTATGAATGTTACATAACAAATAAACATATAGAAATAAAAATATAAATTAAATTAGACGAAGTATGTGAAAGATAGAAATCTATAGTGAATAAAAATAAAAACGGACTGTAGAAAGAATAAGAAAATGATGATCAAAGTTAAATTACCTGATAATGTGTGTTAGACTAGAAAACATTGGGAGAAAGTACAACTACATCCTCTCTATAGTGATGAAATCAATATAAGATGGGGCAATTCTTGACTAACAAAGCTTATTTTCCTGTTTCTAAATATCTGAGAGAACATATATTTTTAAGTTGCAGCAGAAAGTTTTTCTTTTCATTTTCTTCTCTTGGAAATCACTGAAAAACAAATAGAAAATAGGGATCAAAATAAAAATGGCAACCTCAAAGAACAAGAGATATGTAAAACTCTGAAGTGCAAAATGGAGGCAGGGGATATTTCTAAATGTTTAGAAAGTTGAATAATGAGTGCAGAAATATATAGCTCAGCATACCCATTGCTAGGAATCTTACAAAAGCATACACTTTATGCTAATCTTACAAAAATACACTTTATCAAGTAAGTAGTACACCCTGAAGTAGGAAGCAACAGTTATATCTTCAACAATGAAAATTAAGGCAAAGACTGTAAGATCTTGCTGATTTGATAGTTTGGCAGGAAGTGATAAATGAACACATGGACTGCCCATATATGTAGAGAGGAACACATTTTTGTGGCAAGGAGGAGAAGAGATACCACCATTGTGAACAGCCCTATGGTGCTAATCTTGACTGGCTGGGGTGATCTCATTGACATGCAAATAATCCTAAAACATGAGGGAAATTCTGGCAACCAAGTACATGAGCCTAGATTCTCTTACAGGAGGAGTTACTTGGTTCAAAGAAGAGAAATAATTCAAACCAAACAATAATAGACTAATACAAAATAAATAAAATAGGAAAGAAATGGAAGAAGAAGGATAAACAACCAAAGGAAGAAAATAACCACAAAAATGTTTTGGTAGGTCTGCTAAAAGTCAGAACGAAAATATCATACTTAATTATAAAGTTATTGAGGCAGTTATATTAATAACAGAGCATTAAATATGTCTTCATAGGGAAGAAATGGTGAGAAGAAAAGAAAACATGAGCTGTTCAGAGAGAAAATAATTGTAATAAGAAGTAAAAAATCTCATAGACATAAAGGCTAAATGAGAAGTAGCAGAAATATTATAGACATCTCCAGAATCACAGTAGGTAAAACAAAGGACAAGACTTAAATATTGAGCAAAATAGAGTGAAAATTTAAAAAAAAAATTGAACAAGATACAAAGAAAATTCAAATAAGCATTTTTTTCCAAACAAGATTTAATAAACACATAACAATTATCTCCTAATTGGTATGATCTAAATAGTGGAACAAAGAAAAAATATTTAGAGATTCAATTAAAAAATAAAACTTTTGGATATAAAGGACCACTTGAATTTACTTCTTTAAAGGGAATATTACATCCCAGGAGAAGCTGACCTAAAATCATCTACTAGAAAATAAATCCTGTAAGTTAGCTGATTGTCAAATTTCGTATATATAAATGCTTTGAGTAGCCAGAAAAAAAAGATTTAATTCTTCTATAAGGTGAAAAAATAGGCCAACCTTCAACTTCTCCACAGCAATACTCAGTGTTATAATGATAGTGAAAAACTACATAGACAGTCTTCAAGGAAGGAAATTGTGACCTAAGACAGTTACAGCTAGCTAAACTACCATTCAGATAGGAACGCAATAGGGACAAAGGAGTCATGTTGTGAACTTAGCAGAAACCAGACTTCCTGGTAATTTCATTTGAACCGTAAGTTCGTTTTGAAGAAAATCTCAGAGAATACATGTCATTGACAAAGAGAAAGATGGTAAATGTAAGTCAAGGGACATTGAAGTATTTAATTGTTTTATTGAGTAGGATGAAAAGCACAGTTTGTGGTTATAGACATGATGTCACTTTAATAACAGCAAACAATAAGGAAATATACAGAAATATATAAGGTACTATGTGTGCTGATTTCCAAATTTTAATAGCTAAAATGCATATCATTTAGGTGCATAAATTAAATATTTTTAAAAGGGTACATGTAAGTAACAACAATAATAAACTGCAATAAAACTTAAAGTAGAATGTAAGAGTGGAAATAAATCTAACAGAAAATGAAAATGAGAGAAAATTTTCTTTTCACTGTATACTTTAGTGTATCTTTTAAATTTTGAACTACATACAAATATTACCCACTCAAAATGAAGAAAAAAGAAAACAAATAAATGAACAAATGAACAAATAATAAACAACTATCTGAGTAAATAAATGAATAAATAAAATTCCTGATCTGATCCGGAAGACAGTGCAAAACAGACAAAAAATTTCTGGATAGTCAAAAGGCCTTAAGATTTTCTAATAAAATGTATCAAAACATATATATTATTTATATCCTGCTAGCAATCTTTAAGCAAGTATAGAATTGTGATTCATACAACCAATGAAAAGTAGATTAGAAGTTAACCTAATGTGGTATATTAAAATATATTACTAACAAAATGCATAGTTCAAAAGCTAAAGAGGTATTGCTATAGTATGAGGATACCTTGATTGAGACTATCTTTTATTAATATATATGTGAGTGTATGCATGCACATACATATCAATATATGCATACAAATACTGTTTTATATATATATATGCTTTTTTTTTTTTGAGACAAGGTCTTGCTCCGTCACTCAGGCTGGAGTGCAGTGGCACAATCATGGCTCACTGCAACCTCTGACTCCCGGGCTCAGACCATCTTCCCATCTCAGCCTCCCAAGCAGCTAGGACTCAGGCACACACCACCCTGCCCAACTAATTTTTATTTTTAATTTTATTTTTTGTAGAGATGAGGTTTCACCATGTTACTCAGTCTGGTCTTAAACTCCTAGGCTCGTCTATGGCTATACCAGCCTGAACGTGCCCGATCTTCAAACTCCTAGGCTCAAGTGATCCTCTTGCCTCAGCCTCTGAAAGTGCTGGGATTACAGGCAGGCACTACTGCACCTGGTCTATATGCTTTCTATGCATATAATTTGTTAGAACTGTGTCCAAATATAATATGTATACATATTACACTTTGTTTTTTGATGCTCTGTTATTCACTGAGATTGCATTTAGTATCTAATATGAGATCTTATTTATCAGTAATTTCTTTTGTGTTTTCTTGTCTCCTATTTACTAATATTCACTGTACATTTTTACATTTGTAATTTTATGCTCTATTAAAAGTTAAATAAATTGTTCAGTATGATATTTATGATTTAGACTGTATTCCATTATTCAAAATACCATATTTATGTAGGTAAAACAACGCTTTCCTCTAAAAATGTATGTTACAATTATTTTCAATATATGTGTAATAAAATTAACTTAGATTTCCTTTTGTCTTCCCCAAATTTTGCTTGTAAACTGGTGTATCATATACACCTGTGTTTTATGTGTTTACAATATGGGAGTTGTTTCTTGCCAATTAACGCAATTCAGTTTTTCTTGTCTGTCAATGATATAAATTGAAGTTATTCTTTTGAAAATTAACTTTATTACCATAAATATACCAAAATTAATTTTAATATAAAATAAAATAAGAACAAAATGGAAAATGATTTTGAAATGGTTCATAGCAAACTCTTTGTACAGTCTATATTAAAAATGCACATTTTTAAAGAGTGGTTTTTCTTGCAGACTTTTTTGCTAAGGTTTTTAAGATGATGAATGCAGTGAATTTTCAAATAGTAATGTCTACTTTTTTCTGGTAAATTTCTCATAATAATAATCATCCAAAGTCTTTCCTTTAGGAGCTTGTGAGCTGTACACCCAATCAGAGTCATCAGTCTTAAAGTTCTGACAATTTAATGCACAGAATTAAATGGGCTAGATATAGGGAGTTCTTGAGATATAAAGGTTATATAAATATTCCAGAACTAAAGATTTAATTTGTTAAAAATATTTTGTCACTAACAATAAGTTTTAATTTCCCATAAGAAAATTTACAAAGGTGGAGTACCGTGTCTATATGACATGACATGATTATGTATCTGCATAATAGTGTGATTTTTTTTCATTTTTTCCCCTTCCGTTTAGAGTAGTCACAATAAGAGATGATACTATTTATCCATTGGATCATTTTTTGAAAAATATAGTATGAAATGCATACATTGCAACCGACCAAGCAATGGGCTCATCGCTTGATGCATATAAGCCAATTTTATCACACAGCTTTTGAGAAAGAAAGGCTTTACTGTGAATTGACTGGCAAAGAGACTGGAGGCAATGCTCAAATCTATCTCTCCAAATTGGGGACTTGGGCAGGATTTTTAGGGAGATATGTCATGATTGGGTCATGACAAAATGTGATACCAGGACATGATCTGATTGGAGCATGCCATAAGGTGTTACTAAGGCTTGCTTCTTAATTCGATCTCTGTTCCTTGTCCCAGCACTTTGGTTCCACCTGTGGTTGACTTTTTAGTTTTGGCTGGCTTTGGAGTCACAAGTTGAGCACATTTATTTCATCTGGGCAGACTCAGGTTACATGACCTGAAATTTGGGAGTTCATGGCAGATGAAAAACAACTCACCATTTCATTACAAAAATTAGTAATTTTAACATTCATTTGATTAGGCTGGTTACATGATTGTGCTGGTTATGTGATTATAACATTTCTAAATTTAATAATGTAAATAGCCTTGATGTTTTAGGGTAAAAAAATATCAATTCTATAAACCAGGATTGATACCTCTTTTGTTCACTTTTGTATCTTTAGCCAAAATCTAATACTCAAATTCATATAAATACAATGAATGGTTGTTGAATGTATAAATAAGAAATACTCATGTGCTCTTGGGAAAATGGGAATCAAGAAAGGTTCAAGCCAATACAATTTTATATATGGGTTGTTTGGTTTTAATTACTAAAGCAAATACTTTTTAAATACACTCACATATAGGAAAACCCTTGAAATAAGACAATTTCCCATTTTTCCTCTGAAAGACACACAAAAATAGACTGTCAGCCAATTTGACTGCATCAATTTTCGGGAATATAAATTAAATTTGTAAAATGTCTCTTGAGTAAATTTAAATTATTGATTATGTGCACAAAATAAAATAAGCAACATTGATTTCACATTTTATGAAAAAATTACTTAAATTTTTTACATAAATTTTTAATATCCTTGTGTATTAGCCCATTCTCACACTGCTATAAGGAAATACCTGAAACTGGGTAATTTAATAAGAAAGAGATTTACTTGGCTCACGGTTCCACAGGCTATACTGGAAGCATTTCTGGGGAGGCCTCGGGAAACTTATAATCATGGCAGAAGGTGAAGGGGAAACAAGTACATCTTGCTATGGTGGAGCAGGAGAGATAGGGAGAGGAAGGGAAGGGGGAAGTGCTACACATTTTTAAACAAGGAGATTACATGAGAACTCACTCACTATCATGAGAACAGCAAGAGGGAGGTCCGCTGCCCCCATGATTGAATTACCTTTCACCAGGCCCCTCCTCCAACGTTATGGATTACAATTCCAGAAGAGATTTGGGCAAGGACACAAATCCAAACAATCTCACCTTGTGAACTTCCACAAAATACATTTTTAAACAAATGTCTATTATTTATAGCCATAAACTGTTCATTTATAAGTTGTGTGAGAATAGCACTTTTGATATGTATGTATACACATATATGTGACAGACAGGGAAAGCAGGACAGGGACCCCTCCCCATTTCCCTTACATGCTGTGCTGACTGCAACTACCTCAGCCTTATAGCCTTGCAATCACAAATGCTTCCTTTCACAAAAATAGGCCAATCAAACCTGAAACAAATGAGTACTATGGCCACAGTCATAGGGGCTATTAAGAATGAGGACATACCAGAAGACCCTTCCCAAAAACATATGCCCAGTAATGTCTTTTCTTCATTAACCTGAACTTTTCTTCATTTTAATAGTGAAAATCACACCCACAGGTAGAAATTTAAGATACTAATGAGACCTGCACCACCTGAAGGAGCATGATGAGAATAGTGAAAATCACCCACAGGTAGAAATTTAAGATACTAATGAGACCCGCATCACCTGAAGAAGCATGATGAAAATATTGAAAATCACCCACAGGTAGAAATTTAAGATACTAATCCTGAAGGAGCATGATGAGAATAGTGAAAATCACCCACAGGTAGAAATTTAAGATACTAATGGGACCCGCATCACCTGAAGAAGCATGACAAGAAACCGCACAGGTGTAACTGACAGACCACTCCAAACATGCAATGGTGTTGCCTGCAGGAAATCCAAAGAAAATAAAACTCTGGACTAACCTGCTTCCAGAGAGCTAGCTGTGGGACACTTCCTCTTGCTGTCTCCCTTTCTAGGGAGCTGAATGTCCCAATAAACTGCCTTGCTCAAGCCCATCACAGACACTTGGTCTATTTCTATTCACTGAGGGTCAATAGCTGATATGGTTTGGATCTGTATCCCTGCCCAAATCTCATGTCAAATTGTAATCCCCAATGTTGGAGAGGGGGCCCAGTTGGAGGTGATTGTATCACAGGCGCCAGCATCTCATGAATGGTTTATCACCATCACTTTGGTGCTGTTCTCATGATATTTAGTGAGTTCTCACAAGATTTGGTTGTTTAAAAGTGTGTAGCACCTCCTCAGTATCTCTCTTGCTCCTTCTCTGACCACATAATACATGCCTGCTTCCTGTTTGCCTTCCTCCATAATTATAAGTTCCCTGAGGTCTTCCCAGAAGACAAGCAGATGCCACCATGCTTTCTTGTACAGCCTGCAGAACTGCGAGACCATTAAATTTATTTTCTTTATAAATTACTCAGTCTGAGATATTTATTTGTAGCAGTGTGAGAATGGACTAATATAGAAAATTGGTACTGAAGAATGGGACATTGCTATGAAGATTCCTAAAAATGTGGAAGCACCTTTGGAACTGGGTAGCAGGCAGAGCTTGGAACAGTTTGGAGAACTCAGAAAAACACAGGAAGATGAGGGAAAGTTTGGAACTTCCTAGAAACTTGTTCGATGGTTGTGACCAAAATGCTGATGGTGATATGGACAGTGAAGGCCAGGCTGTGAAGGTCTCAGATGGAAATTAGGAACTTATTGGGAACTGTAAAAGAGGTCACCTTTGCTATGATTTAGCAAAGATTCTGGCTGCATTGAGCCCCTGCCCTAGGGATCCATAGAACTTTGAACTTGACAGTGATGATTTAGGGTATCTGGTAGAAACAATTTTTAATCAGCAAAGTGTTCAAGATGTGGCCTGGCTGTTTCTAACAACCTGTGCTTATATGAGTAAGCAAAGAAATTACTTGAAACTGAAACTTACATTTAAAAGGGAAGTAGAGTGTAAAAGCTTAAAAAAAAATGAAGACTTGCCATGTGGTAAAAAAGAAAAACATATTTGAATGGGAAGAATTCAAGCAAGCTGCAGACATTTGCATAAGTAAAAGGAGGCAAAGTGTTAATAGCCAAGACAATGGGAAAAAAGGCCTTGAAAGCATTTCAGAGAACTTCATGGCAGCCCTTCCCATCACAGGCTTGGAAGGGTAGGTGAATTGAATGGATTTCTCAACCAGATTCAGGGCCCTGCTGCCTTGTACAGCACGGGGACAATGCTCCCTGCATCCCAGCCACTCCAGCTCCAGCTGTGGCTAAAAGGAGCCCAGGTACAGCTTGGGACCCTGCTCCAGAGGGTGTAAACCATAAGCCTCAGTGGCTTCCACGTGGTGTTGAACTTGCATCTGCATACAATGCAAGAGTTGAGGCTTTAGAGTCTCTGACTAGATTTCAGAGGATATCTGGAAAAGCCTGAACATCCGGACAGAAGCCTGCTGCAGAGGTGGGGCCCTCACAGACAACATCTACTAGGGCAGTGCAGAGGGAAACGTTGGGTTGGAGCCACCACATAGAGTCCTCACTGGGGCACTGCCTAGTGCCCAGATTCCAGAATGCTAAATCTACTGGCAGCTTCCACCCTGCCCCTGAAAAAGTGGTACTCAACACCAGCCCTGTAGATCAACTTTGAGGGCTAAACCCTGCAAAGTCAAGGGGTGGAGCTGCTCAAGGCCTTGAGAGCCCACCCCTGGTACCAGTATGCCCTGAATGTCAGACATGGAGTCAAATGAGATTATTTTGGAGCTTTAAGATTTAATGACTGTCCTGCTGGGTTTTGGATTGCATGGGGCCTATAGCCCCTTTGTTTCATTTAAAAATTTCTCCCTTTAGAATGAGAATATTTACCCAATGCCTATATCCCTATTTTTGTATCTTGGAAGCAACTAACTTGCTTCTGATTTTACAGGCTTATAGGCAGATGGGATTAGCCTCTTCTTAGATGAGACTTTGGACTGTGAACTTTTGAATTAATGTTGAAATGAATTAAGACTTTGGGGGACTTTGGGAAGGCATAATTTTATTTTGAAATGGCAGAATAACATGAGATTTGGGAGGGCCAGGGGTGGAATGATATGGTTTGGATCTTTTTCCCCACCCAAATTTCATGTGAAATTGTAATCCCCAATGTTGGAGGCGGCTCCTGGCAGGAGCTGATTGAATCATGGGAGCAGGCTTCTCATGAATGGTTTAGCACCATTCCCTTCGTGCTGTTCTCGTGACTGTCAGTGAGTTCTTGCAAGATCTGGTTGTTTAAAGGTATGTAGAACCTCTCCAACCTCTTTTCCTCCTGCTTCAGCTGTGTGAAGTGCTGCCTCTCTATTTGTCTTTTGCCATGATTTTAAGTTTCTTGTGGTCAACTCAGAAGCCAAGCAGATGTCAGCATTATGGTTCCTGTACAACTTGTGGAACCATAACCCAATTCAACCTCTCTTCTTTATAAATTACCTTGTCTTAGGTATTTCTTTATAGCAATATAAGAATTTACTAATACAAGAGCCCACCAGCTGGTAGTATACACACATTATATTTTTGGCCTTTAGCCTTAAAATCCCCATCAAAACATTGTTTTTATCAAGTTACTTTGATCAGCTTCTTTCCTTCCCTCTCCACCCCTTCTCCCTGCTACTTCATTCAGTAAGGTTGTTTTTCATACATTTGAAACATAGTTACATTCATCTGGCACAGTCTATATTTCATCCAGGGATCCCCAGACACTCTGGCTGATTTTTTTTTAGCTTGCATAAAATAAGGTGTATTCTTTGTGATATGCTGTTCTATGAGTTATTATAAAGACATAGAGCTATGCGTCCACCATTCCAGTACCTTATAGAACAGTTATTTCATGCTAAAGTTTCCCCCTTATTTTCCATTATAGTCAATCACTATCCCCTCTCCCAACTCCTGACAACAACTGTTCTATTTTCCAACTCAATAGTTGTACTTTTTCTAAATTTCATATAAATTTGATCCTATTGATTGCAGTGATGGCCCTTCTGGAGATGCCTTTGTGAGGATGCTGGCTGCAGCAGGGAAGGCACAGCTGGGGCTGAGTGCTCCACAAAGCTGGTGGGAGCCAAATACAGGTAAGAGCCCCACCCCTTGCTGAGTTGGCAGGGCAGGAGCCTGCACTCCCAGGTATAGCCTCAGCCACACAGCCATGGCTCCAGACACCAGCATCCCTGTGCTCTTGGGGGACCCAGGAAAAACCACCCCCACAGGCTTGAAAATGTCTGCTCCTGCTCCTGACCTCTCCCTGCTTCTAGTGCCCCCTCTGGGATACAGCAAAGTTGTGGTGAAGCCTAGGTGCTGCCGCAACTCAGCCAGCTGTGCGTGTGCTCAAGGCAGCGCTGACACAACAGTCTCCTGCAACCTCAGCCCCCTTCAGACTTTGGGTGCCAACGAGGACAGGAGGAGGCCCCGGGGCATTGAGGTGGCCTGGCTCAGGGCTGCAGATGCCTCTTTGAGGTGGCCTGGCTCAGGGCTGCAGATGCCTCTCAGTGCAGACAGCCTGGGCACCATGGACAGCATGTTAAAGGCAGACAGTTTCTTAGGTGGAAAGGAGCAGGTCTCTGGTAAAACCTCATCTTAAATCCAGATATAGCCTGAAGGCTGCGGGGCTGGGCTACCAGTTCCAGATAAAGCCTGCAGCCCATACTGAGAACTTCATTAATGACCATTCAGCCAATTGGATGGTGCTTTTTCCAGGCCTGTCTGTGGTCACCCATGAACCAATTAGCAAGCACTTCCTCCATTCTAAGCATATAAAAAACCCCTACTCAGCCAGACTCACATACTTGTTGAGATGATTTGGCTGAAGAAAGGAGCTACATGATACGGGTTTTCTCTCCACTGAGAGAGCTGGACACTTGTTGGGACGACCTGCCTGCAAAAAAAAAGAGCTACCCACTATGGGTCTCCTCTTTGCTGAGAGCTGGAAACTCATCAGGACAACCTGCCTACAGATAGGAGCTACACACTCTGGGTCTCCTCTCTGCCTATGGTTACACTTGTCCCCTCTTGAACCCTGCCACAGGGCCTACATAGAGTTTGCTCCTGCCAACACTGAATAAGTTGACTGGTTCCTGCACTTGCCCTTCTACACGCTCAAGGGGTGGAGCATGCTGGACCAGAGTGAATGGAGTTTGCTCCTGCTGGCGGGTTCCTGCAATGGCTCTCTCCTGTTGCCATACTCATTCACTAATGCATTCCCTTCTACGAGAGGCTGAGTGAGGCAGGCTGAGTAAATGGGGCACTCCTGTCATGAGTCCCTCAAAGGAGTCAAGAAAATACCCTGTATCACTTGCATCTGCATAAAGACATGAACATATTGAAACTGGGTTTGTCTTTTTTCCCAAGGACTTCTTTTTATACATTCCCAACAGAGTGGAAGAGGAGAAACAGATTGTCATTAATAACAGGCAGTTTTTCACCAAGGATAAGTTATTTCACATTTGCTCATAATCAAAAAAATTCCTAAAAGAAAGATCTTCAGTTTTTGACAACAAAACAGAGAGTCTGAGGAAAGAAATTAGAGCTAAGACTTAGTCCTGGACTTTCCTCACTATCACAAATGGACAGAGACCTACCTGGGTGGGAGGCTCAAGGAAGTCTCATTGGACTTTTGATGTCACCATAAATAACAACACAAGGTTTAGTTGGCCAAGCAAAATTAAATATATTAATATTATTAATTTATTCATTTTAATGATGTATTTAACCTGGCAAGACAGGGAACGATATTTATTGGTTATGGGTTCTGTAATAATGTGGATTAAGACATGTCATTCAAGTCAGGAGAGTATTCAAAACTATTTGTGATATAGTAGTTAAAGATTATTGAACATTGCTAAGCAAAGGTCTTAGAGTGATGCTTCACAAGCATACTATTTATTCTGATAACCAAGCCGTTTTTTGGGGTAAGTTGATTTATAAGAAGTGACTGGTGCAAATTGTTGGTGACATTCTACTGACACAGAAAGCAGGAAATTGTTTTATGGTAGTTTTTATCAACATGGCTAGAAACAATCAAATTAGGGATTGAGTTGTAAAAATAAGGGAGAGGGGCCAGAATGTTAAACAGGATACAAATCATAAGGAGTCTTATGGGATATAATGAGGGTTTTGGATTTTATTTTAACTG
The DNA here is from genome assembly GCF_009828535.3 of Hylobates moloch. Classification (NCBI taxonomy): domain Eukaryota; kingdom Metazoa; phylum Chordata; class Mammalia; order Primates; family Hylobatidae; genus Hylobates; species Hylobates moloch. The sequence continues at coordinate 25,095,549 of NW_026652293.1, forward strand.
CAATAGGAAGTTGTTGGGGAAGTTTAAATATGGTCAGTTTTTTGCAATAAATAATATATATATATATATATTTTCCAGACAGAGTCTTGCTCTGTTGCCCAGGCTGGAGTACAGTGGCAGGATCTTGGCTCACTGCAAGCTCCGCCTCCCAGGTTCATGCCATTCTCCTGCCTCAGCCTCCAAAGTAGCTGGGACTACAGGCACCTGCCACCACGCCCAGCTAATTTTTTGTTTTTTATTAGAGACGGGGTTTCACCGTGTTAGCCTGGATGGTCTCAATCTCCTAACCTCGTGATCCGCCCGTCTCGGCCTCCCAAAGTGCTAGGATTACAGGCATGAGCCACCACGCCTGGCCAATAAATAATACTTTTAAGACGCTTTAAAGTAAAATCTGAAGACTAATCTTGTAAAAAGGCATATAGATAAATAAATAAATATTGGTCGACTGAGTTTTGAGAATCTTTGGTTACTTGCTTTTACATTTCTGACTGCATTAGGCTCCTTTTAGGCAAGGTATTTTACAACTTATCAAAGACTTAAAGGATGAATTTAGGATGGTTCTTTTTCCTAAACTAACTGACTCTAAGATTTTGTGAAATTTAATTTTTGTCCCTTATGAATACTTTAAAATATAAAATAAATAATCTGTACTTTTTTAAAGAGGCAGGGTCTCTCTATGTTGCCCAGATTGAACTTGAACTCCTGGGCTCAAGTGATCTATTAGCTTCAGCCTCCAGAGTATCTGGGACTATAGGTACACACCACCATGCCTGGCATCCAAACTTATTTTAATCAGAAAACAAACCTTAATATCTATAAATTTTCATGTTTTCATGTATAACCTATTAACATATTAAGGAAAATTAAATAGAATTGAATAGCATCTCAATTTATTTTCAAGAAAATAATATAGATTACAAGGAGATAATGCAGCAAAATGTTACCCTAGTTCATTTGCACCTACAAATTGCAATGGACTGTCAAATGAAAAGTTGTCAAATAATCTTTAAAGATAGATACATACAAATGTCTCCTAAGTTTTCCTTTATTTAGCTGAATTCATTCACTAGCTTAATAAATTCTCACCATAGTGAAATTGGTGTCATAACCATTTGGTAAATTGGACTTTCCACCTCTTCAACTTTTATCGAGAGTGGTCGGTAATAAATGTCAATATCAATACTAAAATTACAGAATTTGTTCATTTAATTAAAATAGCTAAAACACTAAATCTCTATTTACCTGCAAACATTTGATAGTTTTTGGATAGTAGTTCAAATTGAGAGAAAGAATGTTATAAGCACTGGTAAAGTTTCCACAGAGTAGATAACTTTTTTTTTTTTTTTCAAGACAGGGTCTCATTCTGTCACCCAGGCTGGAATGCAGTAGTGCGATGTTGGATGACTGCAACCTCCGCCTCCTGGGCTCAAACAATCCTCCCACCTCAGCCTCCCAAGTAGCTAGAACCACAGGCCCATGCCACCAGACTTGGCTACTTATTGTAGTTTTGTAGAGACAGGGTTTTGCCATGTAGCACAGGCTGGTCTTGAATTCCTGGGCTCAACTGATCCTCCTGACTAGGTCTCCCAAAGTTCTGAAATTACAGGCATGAGCCACTATGACCAATCCTCGAGTAGATAATTTTTAAGACAGAAAAATGGGTAAACAAATTCAATTTTTTGAAAAATGTTTAATCATAGCAGCAATATATATTAAATTCTAACATTATCCTCCTTTCTTATTTTAAAAATTGTTACAGTATCCTCAGATTGCATTTCCGAGAGTACTTACATTGCATAACAAAAGTAAGAAACACAGATTGTTTAATGTTTGCAGATAATTATCTTGCTCCTTCTGCTGCAATTTCTCACTCTTTCAAAAATTGTTAATTTTAACACTCACTACAAATCTGGACTGAAAACATTAGTGAAAACAAGGAGCTAAAATAGATAGCACTGAATTTAGTTTAAATTCTGTGATTAATTAAACAAAAATTCTTTTTCTCAAGAAATAAATATAAATGCAATAATAACACTTGCAAAAACATGATAAATAGATTGAGTAATTCAGTAAATATTAATTTGAGTTCACTGTGTGAGGTACTATGTTTATATATGAGTTATAAAGTTAGATACAAAAATGTGTTCTGAATAAAATATACTTATCTATCTTGCCTTATTTCGGAAACTTTTTAAAATTAAAATTACATTTATCACTTACAATTCTTCACAAGTTATATTTTCAAATAATTTTCATGGAGAAATGCACATTAACTTCCAATTATCCTTACAACACACACAAGGTTAATAAAATGGTTAAACAATAGCCCCAAATCTTTACAGTACATTTTCTAATAAGAAATTCAGACATTTTTTAAGTTATCTTATGTTTTATCAGGAAAAACACTATTTTTATTTGTTTTGTTTTGAAAGGATTATTTAGAGGATCATGATAGTGGTTATGGGCATACATTTGAATAAAAGAAATCAAGTAATATATTCTATTAATTTTCCTAGATCTTTCCAATTTTGTGTACCTAAAGCCTGCTTTTATAGAACATTTTTTCCATACAGTAAGTTTGTAGGATTTTTCACTAAAGTAGAGTAAGAAAATATTTTCATTTTCAGTTGTAATCATAGATAAATCAACATCTTATAGTTTTAAAACATCACTTCTTAGACAATTGCACTAAAATCTTTCAAAAGTTATTCTGTGTATGCCTACATGGCACATGCACATATGATCAAAATATACATGGATAACTCAATCAAAAAATCTATTGGCTATATTCACCACTTATTAATCATATAATTGAACTAAAACATAAAATTCTTAAGAAATGTTTCAATTAACGGAACAAAAAATTGTGTTTTTATGGCTGTATTTTTTCTATTTTATATTTTCTCAAATACTTTTTATTGTACAGATAATTTTTTTAACTCATGAACTTCATTAACTTTTATATAAAAATAATAATCTATCAGTTAGGATCTCAGGAGGCATAAACAGGCAGAATATTATTATACAAAATGTTAACTACTTGCAAACCAAAAAGGCCCAATGTGAATACGGAGGGATCATAGACTTAGCAATTGTAGAAAACAGCTTCCACTCCTAGCACAGAAGAATAAAGAGAAGAAGTTATTAAAATTATGCAGTGTAGAAGAAAGTTCCTTCTGGAGCTGGAATCCAGACTGCTGAGAAGTTGTGGCTGGCACAGGTATCTCTGAAGAGCATGATGGGGCTTGTTCTGGAATGATGGACAAACTGCAAACTGGAACCAATTGCTGCTACTGTAATCACGTGTTTCTGGCAGAATGAACAGCCACTGTTGTGTTATGTTGACATTGACAGGAACTGGAAGCAAATGGAAAAGAGTGTGTCTATTGCTTTCTTTCCAGTATTCCGTTGTCCCTTTAGAGCCCTCAACTGGTATCCCCTAACACTAAGCCAGTATTACAAAAATAGTGTAAGAGGGTAAGTCTGGAATTGAGAGGCAGCAGTTGAATAAGCAGCAGAAATGAAAAACAACTGCTAATTTCTAATATATATTGGATTCTAGGAGTTCATAATAGAATAGAAGGTAAAATGAACAGTGAAAAGGTCAGTTGTATCAGAGTTATAGTTTGAGTTACCTGGAAAATTGAGACAGAGATGGACTCTAGTGTACAGAATATTAAGGAGCATCCTTGAGACAAAAACTTGTGCAGGATTGTAGGAGCAAGTAACAGAGGCAGAGAGAAATCAGTTTGAGATACACTCTTAGGAACTCCACAGGAAGCTTTGGCACTAAAGTGGTCATTCAGTGTTGCCCCAAGTAGGACCATGGCAGCAAGATCTTTAAACTCCCTCATCAGTCAGTAATGATGTGGATTACCCTGGAAAAAGATGTGACCTTTTGCAATCTCTTCAACTTAGGCAATCTCTAAGGGGGCATATGATTTCTCTCTGTTGGCTGGTTTCCTATAACAATCCCAACAGTTGGGGTAACAGTTCTTAATTGACTAATCCAGGTGGCAAGTTACAGTGTCCACCAAAGTCAGCATAGCTATTGAAGTCATTTGTAACTCCAACTATCCAAAAAATATGACATGAAGATGGGAAAGTGGTTAAAGTAATAGCTACAATTTAAAGTAGTGACAACACCAAATTTTGGAAAGGATGCAGAGAAATTGAATCACTCATGCATTACTTGTGGCAATGTAAAATAGTGAAACCACACAAAAAGCAGTTTGGCAGTTTTTAAAAATGAAAACAAACATAAAATTTTCATAGTACCCAGAAAATTAAGTTTTAAACATTTACTCCAGATAAATGAAAACTTACGTTGAAATAAAATCTGTATGAGAACTTGCAGCAGTTTAATTTGTGTGCAATAGACAAAAACTGGAATTATCCCACACGTACTTCAAAAAGTGATTGGTGAAACAAATTGTGGTACATTTACACCATGGGATAGTACTCAGCAATAAAAAAGGAATGAAATATTCTTACACATCATCATTGGGAGAATCTCCATAGAGACAGGCTGAGAGGGAAAAAAAGCTAACTCCAAAATCTTACATAATGTTTGTTTCCATTTATGTAGTATTTTTGAAATGAAGGTAGTTTAGAAATGAATGACAGTGTAGTAGTTGTCAGCGGTTGGGGACCAAGGATGAAGAAAGTGTTGAGGGGTGGGTCTAGCTATAAAAGAGAAACAGAGAAATCACTGTGGTGTTGGATCTGTTCAGTATCTTGATTTCCATGGGGTACAAAACCTACAGGCAATAAAATTGTATAGAACTTATTATACACTCCCACACATGCATAAGTAAATCTGGAGAAATCTGAAAATGATTGGTGAATTGCCTCAGTTCCAATATCTTGGTTGAGATGGTAGTCTATAGTTTTTCACAATGTTATTATTGGGAAAACCTGGAGAAAATGTACAAGGGATCTCTCTGCAGTATCTTTTACAACTGCATGTAAATCTACAATGATCTCATTAACCATTTCAGTGAAAAAAGACTGACAGAATGATATAGATTAAAATGCTTATGTCTGGACGTGAGAGATATCAGTGTGAGATGGAAGAATCAGAAAAGGAATAAAAGAAATATTAATTCTTAGATATTAGGCCATTAGCTCGACAGGTAGACACGAAGCAAGAATGCAAACATATACATACACTCGATTACTATACCTGGTATACCCCATTACAAAGACAGACTTATTCACCTAGTTCTTGATAGAGGCCAGGAACTTCTCTTGGAAGTCTGATTCTTCTTCTCCTTATTCATCTTTTTACAGGCCTCCCCACAGTATTCACCGTACCTTGCATACAGTCCCTAATTTCGAAGTGTTTGTTGACTGAATATGTAATTTAATCATTGGGCTCACTGATACAGAGTAGTGAGCAAGTTTATTGCATGATAGACTGAAAAGGTTGGAGTATTTTGTATGCTTAGTAAAGTAATAGAACCGAAATGAAGAGTAACTAACAAAAGTTTGATTGGAAATCATTGTGAAACTGAAAATTAATTCAAATTAAAATTTTGGAGGACTTTAATTGGTAAGTCTTTAAGAGATACTCATCAGAGATTTTAGAAAAGGATATACTATGCATCACCTTATACACATGCAGAGAAAAAAATCAATTTAGTGCACTAAGACTTGATTCTCTTCAGTTTCTGATCTAAATTCAGTTTTACCATCTATGCAGTTGTTTATGACTCTCGAGATTTTTTTATTCCTCCCTCTCTTTTACCAAATATGTCAAATTTGTCTACAATCCCTTTTGATATTACTTCCAAATTGTTTCTTTATCTTCATTTCTACGGTCTGTATTCTAATTCCAGTTCTCATTATCTTCAGCTAAACTACAGCGATGATCTCTAGACTGGTATTCCAGTTGATCGCCTCCTCAGCTTCAAATCTATCTATTTTGCCACCCACAGATTTAGTTTTCCAAAACACAGATTGGATAAAGTTATACTACTGTTCAAAGAGTTTCAACAGCAAAAATAAAAAATAAAAAATAAAAAATAAAAAATAAAAAAAAACGATCAACATTTTTATGCTATAACACTCCCAATAGGTCGGCGTGCCAAGCTGTCTTCAAAAAAAAAAAAAAAAAAACCATGACTTTATTTTATCATTATGTCTGTTGAAATGCTCTTCCACATATGTGGTAATTGCATTCTTTACAGTTGATCTCAAAAATAATCTTTCATTATATTCCTTTCAAAATTTATTGGTTCTTTCAAAAGTTATTTTATGTATATATTTCTCTTAAATAGAAAGAAATATGGTTTTAAATGTTTCTACCTGCTACGTTTGATTTTTTGATTCTGTGAGAGTAGAGATCAGGTCTTATTCATCCAGTGTCTGAAAGGTTTACTTTTCACTGAATGGACCTGAATTCGTTCATTCTTTTGATTATTATTATTGGGGAACTACCAATTGCTAGTCCTATGTCCACACACTGGAGAGCCAATAATGAATAAGGGATCAATCCCTGCTTTTATGCAGCATTCATTCCAGTGGCAGAGACAAGCAGTAATAAATAAACATGCAGTCACCTGTCAGATACTGAAAAGTGCTATGAAGAAATAGATAACACTGGGTGGAATTTATGTATATTGGCAGTTAAAACATTTTTTATGGAAGTCAAATTGATATGTAAATATATCTGGGAATGTGTTTTAAATGTGCTTTTAGTATCTAGTAACAGCATAACTAACACAAATTTTGTGACTGCTGGCTGTGGATTTTGAAAGGGATATTTCAAATGGTTGAAAAACTCTCAGCAATCATACTGGTAAAACAACATAATGAAGCAGACATAAACTGTCAGATTCTAATGCTCTTTTTCCCGTTATTAGAGTGCCTTTTTAATTTAGAATATAATATGGAAATACTGATCAAGTTATCTTTAGAATTTTTGCCTCATATTGCTATAATTACACTATGTTAGACTAAAAGTATTTTGAAAAAATAGTGTAGGGTGGCCTGAAAATTTAAGGACTATGAAAAGAAACTCTTCAGGGTATCAAAAATTTTAAAAAGGAGATTTCAGAGGCAGAGGAAGATGGTGGAACAGAAAGCTTTACTGATTGTAGCCCCTACAAGGACACCATGTTAACAACTATCTACACGGAAAAAAACACCCTTTTATAAGAGCCAGAAATAAGGTGAGCACTCATAGTACTGGGTTTTAACTTCATATCACTGAAAGAGGCACTGGGGAGATAAGAAAATGCAGTCTTTAATCACTGATGCCATCCTTCCACTACCCCTGACAGCAGAGGCATGGTGCAGAGAGCATCTCTGGGTGCTGAGGGAGAGAGAACACAGAAATTGTGAGGCATTGAAGTCAGCGCTATGCTGTTAGATCAGAAAGGAAAACCAGACCAAACTTAGCTAATGACTGCCCAGAGAGGGAGCATTGAAACCAGCCCTAGCCAATCCCTGTGGACTGAACTCGAGTGCCCACAAACCTTGCCACCAACAGCCAAAGTGCTCTTGGTCTCTAGTAAACTTGAAAGGCAGCCTAGGTCATAAGGACTGAAACTTTTAGGTGAGTCCTGGGGCTGAACTGGGCCCAGAGACAGTGGACTGGGGGTTAGGGGGGAAAGTTCCATACTGAGACACTAGCTGGGGAAGCCAAGGGAGTGCTGGCATCACCCTTCTCCTAATCTCAGGCTGCATAGCTCATGGCTACAAAAGAGATTCCTTCCTTCTACTTGAGGTTAAGAGATAGAAGAGTGGGGGCACTTTGTCTTGAAACTTGGATACAAGCTCAGCAATACCAGGACAGGGCATTGGTCATAATCATGAGGCCCCTATTTCAGGCCCTAGCCCCCAGATGACATTTCTAGACACATCCTGGGCCAGAAGGGAAACTGCTGCTTTAAAGAAGACAATCCAGTCCTCTCAGCATTCATCACCTTCTAACTGAAGAGCTCTTGGGCCCTGGATAGCCAACAGAGATACCCAGGTACTACATCAAGGACCTTGGTGATCCTTTGAGATTTACTGGCTTCAGATGAGACTCTGCACATTACCAGCTGTGGTGGCTATGGGATGAAACTCCTTTTGTTTGAGAAAAGCAGAGGGAGAAGTAAAGGGGACTTTGTCTTGCACCTTAGCTACCAACACCACCACAGTGGGGTAGGGTGCCAAGTAGGCTTTTGGGGTGGCATTTCTGTACCTGCCTTGGGCATGAAGGGTGATTCCCAAGCCAGGCAGCATTCACCACAAGCTGGCTTAACAGATTTGGGGCATTAAAAGAACATCACTGGTAGTCTGGCAGTACTCCTTGTGACCAGTAGTGGTGTTGGCTATGGGGTGAGGCTCCTCTGCCTTGGAAAGGAAACAGAAGAGTGGGAAGGTATATTATTCAGGGCTCTCTTAGAGGGACAGAACTAATAATATATTTATTAGACAGAGCTAATAAAATATATACACTATATATATAGTGTAAGTTAATTATAGATATACACACACATATGTGCATATATATACACATATATTTATATATGTATGTATGATATATATGTATGTATGATATATATCATATATGTATGTATGATATATATACATATATGTATGTATGATATATATGTATGTATGATATATACATATATGTATGTATGATATATGTACACGTATATATGTATATGTGTATATACATATATATACACACACAGACACATACATATATGTGGGTAAAATAAGTGAGTACTACTTAAGGACAGACCAATAGAATGTATATATTATATACATATAATATGCTTAGACTATATATATATATATAGTGTGTAAGTTAATACAGAAGATATATGGGAGTTAACAGACCTTGTTAACACAGGGTCCCACAATAGAGTATCTGAAAGCTGAGGAGAAAGGGGAGGCAGTCCGTGTCCAAAAACTGAAGACGTTGGAGTCCAGTGTTTGAAGGCAGGAGGCTTCCAGCATGGGAGAAACTTGTAGCAGGCTGAGAGGCTAGGCCCATCTCTCTTTTTCACATATTTCTGCCTTCTTTATATTCACTGGCAGCTGATTAGATGGTGCCCACCCATATGAAGGGTGTGTCTGTCTTTCCCAGCCCACTGACTCAAATATTAATCTCCTCTGACAACACCCTCACAGACATAGCAGGATCAATACTTTGTATCCTTAAATCTAATCAAGTTGACACTCAGTATTAACCATCAGAGAAGGATTGCATCTAGTGATTTCAGTGCCTGCTCAGGCACAATACAATAGAATATCAGGTAGATTTCTAAAGGTTTTGACTACAGTCCCTGACTTCCAGATGGCACTTCTGGACTCAAATGGGGCTTAGGGAGCTTTGCTGACTTAAAGATAAAGACACAAGCCTATCTAGCTTTGCCACCTGCTGAGTGTAGAGCCCCAGAGACTTGAGTAAATATAGGAAGTAGCCGGGCAGTGGTTACAGCCTTGGGTGAGACATGATACTGTGCTGGCTTCAGTTGTGACCCAGCAGAGTCATAGTGGTGGTGGCCACAGGGGTGTTTTTGTCACTCCACTCCCAGATTTAGGTGGCTCAGAATAGAGATAGAGGCTACATGTTTGGAAGAAGGTAAACAAAAGAGAAAAAGAGTCTCTGTCAGGTAATCCAGAGAATTCTCTCATATCTTCTTTAAGAGTATCAAGGTGGTACTTCTACAAATCCACAAGAGCCATAGTGTTCTTGTCTTGGGGGACCCCTAAAGCACATATGGCTTAGATCACAACACTCAAATCTTTTCAAACGTCTGGAAAGCCTTTGCAAGAAAGACAGCTACAAATAATCCCAGACAGTGGAGACTACAATAAATACCTAACTTTTCAATGCCCAGACACTAAGAACATCTGTTAGCATTAACACCATTCAGGAAAATATGACCTCACCAAATGAACTAAATAAGGCACCAGGGACCAATCCTGGAAAAACAGAAATATGTGATCTTTCAGACAGAGCATTAAAACAGCTCTGTCAGCCAGGCACAGTGGCTCACATCTGTAAGCCCAGCACTTTGGGAAGGCAAGGTGGGTGGAACACCTGAGGTCAGGGGTTCGAGATCAGTCTGGTCAACATGGCAAAAACCCATCTCTACTAAAAATACAAAAATTAGCTGGGTGTGATGGCAGGGGCCTGTAATCCCAGCTACTCAGGAGGCTGAGGCAGGAGAATTGCTTGAACCCAGGAGATGGAGGTTAAAGTGAGCCAAGATCATGCCATAGCACATCAGCCTAGGTGACAAGAATGAAACTCTTTCTCCAAAACAAACAAACAAACAGCAACAACAAAAACAAAAATGGCTGTGTTGAGGAAACTCAAAGAAATTTAAAATACACAGAGAAGAAATTCAGAATTCTATCAGATGAATTTAACAAAGATTGAAATAATTTTTAAAAATCAAGCAAAAATTCTGGAGCTGAAAAATGCAATAGGAATACTGAAGAATGCATTGGAATCCTTTAATATTATGATTGATAAGCAGAAGAAAGAATTAGTGTGTTTAAAGACAGCCTATTTGAATATACACACTCAGAGGAGACAAAAGAATAAAAAAATTGAAGGATCCCCACAGAATCTAGAAAATAGCCTCAAAAGGGCAAATCTAAGACTTATTTGCCATACAGAGGAGGTAGAGAAAGAGATAAGGGTAAAAAGTTTATTCAAAGGGATAATAACAGAGAACTTAATAACCTAAAGAAAGATATCAATATCAAGGTACAAGAAAATTATAGAACACTAAGCAGATTTAAACAAAAGAAGACGACCTCAAGGCATTTGATAAGTAAACTCCCAAAAGTCAATGATAAAGAAGGGGTCCTAAAACCAGCAAGAGAAAAGAAACAAATAACATGCAATGGAGCTCCAATACATCTAGCAGCAAGCTTTTCAATGGAAAACTTACAGTCCAGGAGATAGTGCCATGACATATTTAAAGTGCTGAAGAAAAAAAAAATTTTACCCCAGAGTAGTATGCCAGGGAAGATATACTTCAAACATGAAAAAGAAATACACACTTTTCCAGACAAACAGAAGCTAAGGAATTTTATCAATATCAGACCCATCTTATAAGAAATGTTAAAGGGTGTACCTCAGCTGGAAAGAATAGGATATTAATGCACAATAAATAATAATCTGAAAGTATAAAACTTAATGGTAATAGTAAGTACACAGAAGATTATAACACTGTACTGTGATGGGCAAATTACTCTTATCTTAAGTAGAAAGACTAAACAATGAACCAGTAAAAAATAATAACTACAAAAACTTTTCAAGACATAGTACAATAAAATATAAATAGAAACAACAAAAATTAAAAATTTGGGGGTAAACAGTTAAGACAAGTTTTTATTAGTTTTTTTTTTTTTTGAATGTTTGTTCATTAATGCAAATAGTGTGATGGTTAATACTGAGTGTCAACTTGATTGGATTAAAAGATATAAAGTATTGATCCTGGGTGTGTCTGTGAGGGTGTTGCCAAAGGAGATTAACATTTGAGTCAGTGGTCTGGAAAAGGAAGACCCGCCCTTAATCTGGGTGAGCACCAGCAAATCAGCTGCCAGGGAACATAAAGCAGGTAGAAAAACGTGAAAAGACTAGACTGGCCTAGCCTACTAGCCTACCTCTTTCTGTGGTGCTGCATGGTTACTGCCCTCAAACATTGGACTCCAAGTTCTTCGGTTTTTTGTTTTTTGTTTTTTTTTTTTGAGACAGAGTCTCACTCTGTCACCCAGGCTGGAGTGCAGTGGTGTGATTTCATCTCACTGCAAGCTCCCCTTCCCGGGTTCATGCCATTCTCCTGCCTCAGCCTCCCAAGTAGCTGGGACTACAGGCGCCCGCCACCACGCCCGGCTAATTTTTTGTATTTTTAGTAGGGACGGGTTTTCACTGTGTTAGCCAGGATGGTCTTGATCTCCTGACCTCGTGATCCACCCACCTCAGCCTCCCAAAGTGCTGGGATTACAGGTGTGAGCCACTGCGCCCAGCCAGTTCTTCAGTTTTTGGACTCCATCTGGCTCTCCTTGCTCCTCAGTTTACAGACAGTCTATTGTGGGACCTTGAGATCCTGTGAGTTAACACATAATAAACCCTCCTGTATAAGTATATATCTGTCCTATTAGTTCTGTTCCTGAAGAGAATCCTGATTAATCAGATTTTGTTACCAGGAGTGGTTCTAGAGGAACAGAATATTAAGCATGACGTTTTTTTGTTAGTGTGGGCTTCTGAAGTTGGCTGCTTAATATGATTAGACCCAAAAATGCTAAGGGCTCTACTTCTAATAGTATGAAGAACACTGATGACTGTGGTGTGAACTGTTTAGAGAGTTATGCAAAATGAATGCATTTGACAGTCATGATTCGCTCCTTGTGAGAGACAAGGAGTTTTGTGACTCTCTGCATAATACCTTTGACCATATGTGGAGAACCAAGGAACATAATGAAGCTGGTTGTTTGCTCCTAAGTTCAATGGACAAAGTGATGGAAAAAAAAATGATGAACTCAGATATTCTAACTCCTGGCTTCAGAAGCAGATACTGAGCCTCAAATCTGCTAAGATTGCCCTGAGTGAGAGTCTTTTTTTTAATTATACTTTAAGTTTTAGGGTACATGTGCACAACGTGCAGGTTAGTTACATATGTATACCTGTGCCATGTTAGTGTGCTGCACCCATCAACTCGTCATTTAGCATTAGGTATATCTCCTAATGCTATCCGTCCCCCCTCCCCCCACCCCACAACAGGCCCCGGTGTAATGTTCCCCTTCCTGTGTCCATGTGTTCTCATTGTTCAGTTTCCACCTATGAGTGAGAACATGCAGTGTTTGGTTTTTTGTCCTTGCGATAGTTTGCTGAGAATGATGGTTTCCAGCTTCTCCTTTAAAGAAGGAGCCAAAATTGTGCAAAACAGACACAAGCTCTTATTATGTCAGTGCTGACCTACAATAAAAGATGCATGCACGGCCTCGCCAGGTGGCTACTGTTAAAGTGAGGGCATTGATTGGAAAAGAATGGGACCCTGCAACTTGTAATGGGGACATGTGGGGGGACCCTGATGAAGCTGGGGACACTGAGTTTGTAAAATCTGATGAAACTTTTTGGCCACAAGGAACAACTTCCCCATCCCCAGTAGTGGCAACATCCCCTCCCTGACCCATGCTACCATCAGCCTTTCCACCTTTGCCTGAGGAGGCAAACTCTGTACTGCTTGAGGCAACAGTAATGGCATGGCCTCACTTAAGGCAGCTGCCAGGCAAGATAATGTTGATTCTCCTCCGGAGCCACCACCCACATCCCTGTTTGCTTCTAGACTTATAACTAGACTAATGTCCTGGTGGGCCCCTAGAGGTGATGCTCAACATGTGATACATGAGGAGGTGCACTACACTCAAAAATAATTGCTTGAGTTTTCTAATTTATATACGCAGAAATCTGAAGAATAGGCATAGGAATGGATATTAAGGTCGTAGGATAAGTCTGGAGGGAACAAAGGGTTGTATCAGGCGGACTTCACTGATTTGTGCCCACTGAGCAGGGACTCTGCATTTAATATTGCAGCTAGGGGAGTTAATAAAAGGTTCTAATAGTTTCTTTGCTTGGTTAGCTGAAGTATGGATTAAAAGATGGCCCACTATAAGCGAGCTGAAAATGCCTGATTTCCCTCGGTTTAATGTAGAGGAAAGGATTCAAAGGCTTAGGGAGATTGGGATGGTGGAGTGGATTAGTCACTTTAGACCTACTCCTCCCAGCTAAGAGGGCCCAGAAGATATACCCTTGGCCAATGCCTTGTGAAATAGATTTGTGAGGGCAGTACCTGCATCTTTGAAGAGCCCTGTAATCACTCTTCTCTGTGTGTCAGAACTGTCAGAAGTGCAGTCACTCAAATACAAAATTTAAATACAACGGGAATAATTGGATCCCGAGGTGGCAGGGGCCAAGTGGTGGCACTTGACTATCAAAAGTAAGGTGTACATAGACACAATAATTGACAACAGAGGCAAAGCAGCAATCAGAATATTCTGACTCATGTAGAGCTCTGGCATTGGCTAATTTATCACTGTGTTCTTAGAAGTGAAATTGATAGGAAGTCTACTGCATTTCTACTTAATTTATATATAAGCAGAAAACATCTAGGTAGAATGGACAAAGGACTATTGAATTATAAAAACAGAGAATCATGGCCCCTCAATCAATTTCCAGACTTGAGGAAGTTTACAGACCCAGAACCCCCTGAATGAAGGGGAGGCCGGGTCCCCTTGAGGAAGGACCCCACTACACTACCAACAATGTATGCTGTTAATGTTTCCTCAATACTTCCCCGAGGAGACTTTTGGCTTTTTATCAGGGTAACTATGAATTGGGGAAACGGAAATCATTAGACATTTTGGGGACTACTGAACACTGGTTCTGAGCTGACATTGATTCCAGGAGACCCAATACGTCATTGTGGTCCTCCAGTTAAAGTAGGGGTTGTGGAGGTCAGATAATTAATGGAGTTTTAGTTCAAGTCTGACTTTCAGTGGGTCCAGTGGATCCCTGGACTCATCCTGTTGTCATTTCCCCAGTGCCAGAATGCGTAATTGGCACGGACATATTTAGCACGTAGCAGAAGCCACACATTGGCTCCCTAACTGTTAAGGTGAGGGGTACTATGGTGGGAAAGGCCAAATGGAAGCCATTACGGCTGCCTCTACCTAGAAAAATAGTAAATCAAAAATAATATTGCATCCCTGGAGGGATCATGGAGATTAGTGACACCATCAAGGAGTTGAAAGATGCAGGGGTGGTGATTCCCACCTCACCCTCATTCAACTATCCTATTTGGCCTGTGCAGAAGACAGATGGATCTTGGAGAACGACAGTGGATTATGGTAAGCTTACGGAAGTAGCGACTCCAATTGCAGCTTCTGTACCAGATGTGATTATTGCTTGAGCAAATTAACGAATCCCCTGGTGCCTGATATGCAGCCATTGACTTGGTAAAGTCTCCATTCCTGTCCCTAAGGCCCACCAGAAGCAATTTGCCTTCAGGTGGCAAGGGCAGCAATATATCTTTACTGTCCTACCTCAGGGGCATATCAACTCTCTGGCTTGCTGTCATATTATTTACTTTTCACTTCCACAAGGTATCATATAGGTCCATTACATTGATGACATTATGCTGATTGGATCCAGTGAGTGAGAAGTAGCAAATACACTGGACTGATTGGTGGGACATTTGCATGCCAGATGATGGACAATAAACCTGACTAAAATTCAGGGATCTTTTACCTTAGTAAAATTTCTAGGGGTCCAGTGGTGTGTGGCCTGTCAAGATATTCCTCCCAAGGTGAAGGATAAGTTGCTGCATTTGGCCCTTCCTACAACCAAGAAAGAGGCACAATGCCTAGTGGGCCTATTTGGATTTTGGAGGAAACATGTTCCTCATTTGGGTGTGTCACTTTGGCCCATTTATCCAGTGATCTGAACTGCCGCTAGCTTTGAGTGGGGTCCAGAACAGGAGAAGACTCTGCAATAGGTCTGGGCTGCTGTGCAAGCTGCTTTGCCACTTGGGCCATATGACCCAGCAGATCCAATGGTGCCTGAGGCGTCACAGGCAGATAGGGATGCTGTTGGGCGCCTTAGGCAGGCCCCCATAGGTAAATCACAGAAGGGCATCTAGAATTTTGGAGGAAGGCCCTTCCCTCTTCTCCAGATAACTACTCTCCTTTTGAGAGATGGCTCTTGGCCCGTTACTGGGTTTTGATGGAAAATGAATATTTGACTATGGGTCATCAAGTCACCATGCAACCTGAACTGCCTGTCATGAACCAGGTGCTTTCTGACCTATCTAGCCATAAAGTGGGCCACACGCAGCAGCATTCCATCATGAAATTGAAGGGGTATATAAGTGATCGGACTTGAGCAGGTCATGAAGGCACAAGTTAAGTTACATGAGGAAGTGACTTAAATGCCCATGGTCTCCATTCATTCCACCCTGCCTTCTCTCCCTTAGCCTGCACCAGTGGCCTTATGGGGAGTTCCCCATGATCAGTTGACAGAGGAAGAGAAGACTAGGGCCTGGCTCACAGATGGTTCTGCACAATATGCAGGCACCACTCAAAAGTGGACAGCTGCAGCACAGCAGCCCCTTTCTAGGACATCCCTGAAGGATAGCAGTGAAGAGAAATCTTCCCAATGGGCAGAACTTCAATCATTGCACCTGGTTGTGCACTTTACATGGGAGGAGACATGAGCAGATGTGCGATTATGTACTGATTCATGGGTTGGAGCCATGGTTCCCCTGGATGGTCAGGGACTTGGAAGAAGCATGATTGGAAAACTGGTGATGAAAAAATTTAGGCAAGAGGTATGTGGATGGACCTCTCTGAGTGATCAAAAACTGTAAAGATATTTGTATCCCATGTGAGTGCTCACAAATGTGTGTCCTCGGCAGAGGAGTGTTTTAATAATGAAGTGGATAGGATGACCCATTCTGTGGACACCACTCAGCCTTTCCCCAGCCACCCATCATTGCCCAATGGGTTCATGAACGGTGGTCATGGTGGCAGGGATGGAGGTTATGCATGGGCTCAGCAACATGGACTTCCACTCATCAAGGATGACTTGGCTACAGCCACTGCTTAGTGCCCAATTTGCCAGTAGCAGAGACCAACACTGAGCCCTCAATATGGCACCAATCATTGGGGTGATCAACCAGCTACCTAGTGTCAGGTTGATTATATTGCACTTCTTCCATCATGGAAAGTGCAGAGGTTTGTCCTCAATGGAATAAACACTTACTCCAGATATGGGTTTGCCTGTCCTGCATGCAATGATTCTGCCAAGACTACCATCCATGGACTCGTGGAACGCCTTATCCACCATCGTGATATTTCACTCTGCATTGCCTCTGAACAATGCACTCACTTTACAGCTAAAGAAGTGTGGCAGTGGGCTCATGTTCATGAAATTCACTGGTCTTACCATGTTCCCCATCATCCTGAGGCAGCTGATTTAATAGAATGGTGGAATGGCCCTTTGAAGTTATGATTACAATGTCAACTAGGTGACAACAGGGGCAAAGTTTTCCAGAAGGCCATGCATACTCTGAATCAGCATCCAATATATGGTACTGTTTCTCCCATAGCAAGGATTTATGGCTGCAGGAATCAAGGGGTAAAAGTGTAAGCGGCACCAATCACCATCACCCCTAATGACCCACTAGCAAAATTAGTGTTTTGCTTCCTGTTCCCATGACATTATGTTCTGCTGGCCTACAGGTCTTAGTTCCAGAGGGAGGAAAGCTGCCACCAGAAGACACAACAATGATTTCATTAAACTGGAAGTTAAGATTGCCACCTGGACACTTTGGTCTCCTCCTACCTTTAAGTCAACAGGCTAAGAAGGGAGTTACAGTTTTGGCTGGGGTGATTGACTGGGACTATAAAGATGAAATCAGTGTATTGTTTCACAACAGAGGTGAGGAATAGTATGCATGGAATACAGGAGATCCTTTAGGGCATCTCTTAGTGTTACCATGCCCTGTGATTAAGGTCAATGGGAAACTACAAGAGCCCAATCCAGGTAGTACTATAAATGGCCCAGACCCTTCAGGAATGAAAGTTTGAGTCACTCCACCTGGAAAAAAAATCATGACCTGCTGAGGCACTTGCTGAAGGCAAAGGGAATACAGAATGGGTAGTAGAAGAAGGTAGTTATCAATAACAGCTACAACCACCAGACGAGGTGCAGAAATGACTGTAATTGCCATGAGTATTTCCTCTTCTTTTTGTTAAAAATATGTTTGTGCATGTATACACTTGCACTAATAAAATATCCTCATTTTATTTCGTTTTTCCTTTATCATGCAACATAGGATGTATTGACTTCATGTCAGCATTTTTAACTGTAATAGCATAAAGTTAACAATACTTTGTTAACTTCTGGGGATTGGTGCATTTCTGGTTGTATGAAGGATAGTTTCATTATGTTAGGTATATTTATTACATTATTTTTGTCTTTATTTGAAGATTATGTATCATCTCATGAGATGTGTATAGGTTCAAGTTGACAAGGGGTAGACTTGTGATGGTTAATACTGAGTGTCAACTTGATTGGATTGAAAGATGCGAAGTACTGATCCTGTGTGTGTCTTGAGGGTGTTGCCAAAGGAGATTAATATTTGAGTCAGTGGGCTTGGAAAGGAAGACTCACCCATGATCTAGGTGGGCGCCATCTAATAAGCTGCCACTGAATATAAAGCAGGCAGAAAAACATGAAAAGAATAGACTGGCCCAGCTTCCCAGCCTGTATCTTTCTGTGGTGCTGGATGCTTCCTGCCCTAGAACTCTGGACTCTAGGTTCTTCAGTTTTTGGACTCAGACTGGCTCTTCTTGTTCTTCGGTTTGCAGACAGCCTATTGTAGGACCTTGTGATCATGGAAGTTAACACTTAATAAACTATATATATATATATCTTAATAGTTCTGTCCCTCTAGAGAACCCTGATTAATACAAATAGTGTTGTTATTAGGTTAAAATAATGGGTTATAAAATAGTACTTGAAAGCCTCACGATAACCTCAAACCAAAAAAAATACAGTGGAAACACACACACAAAAAAGCAACAAACTGAATTATAACACTAGAGAAAATTATCTGCACTAGAGGAAGACAGGAATGGTAGAGAAAAGGAAGAGAAGATCACAAAACAACCAAAAAATAACAAAATGAAAGGAATAAGTCCTTACTTATCCGTAATAGCATAGAATGTATATGGACTAAACACCCCAATCAAAAGACATGGACTGGGAGAAGGGATGAAAAAATAAGACCCATGAACTGTTGCTATAACAAATATATTTCACCTGTAAAGACACAAATAGACTGAAATTAAAAAAAAGATATTTTATGCCAATGGAAACCATAAAAGTACAACAGTCACTATATTTATATCACACAACATAGATTTTGAGACAAAAACTATAAAAAAGAGACAAAGAATGTCACTATATAATGACAATGGGGTCAATTCAGCAAGAGAATATAACAGTTGTAAACATATATATGCATTCAACACTGGAGCACTCAGATATATAAAGGAAATATTATTAGCACTAAAGAGAGAGCTAGGCCCAAATAAAATAATAGCTGCAGACTTCAGCTATTATTTAGTATTAAGCAGATTTTCCAGAAAAAAAAATCAACAAAGAAACATCAGACTTAATCTGCACTATAGACTAAATGGATCTAATAGATACTTACAGAACATTTCATGCAAGAGCTGCAGAATACACATTCTTTTTCTCAGCATATGGATAATTCTCAAGGATAGACCATATGGTAGATCACAAAATAAGTCTTAAAACATTTAAAAATTTGAGGTAATATCAAGCATCTTTTCTAGCCATGATGGAATAAAACTAGAAATTAATGACAAGAATAATTTTGAAAACTATACAAATACATAAATATTAAACAATATGCTCCTGAATGACCAGTAGGTCAATAAATAAGAAATAAATTGGAAATTTTCTTGAAATAAATGATAATCCAAACACAACATAAAAACTGATGGAATATAGCAAAAACAGTACTAAAAGGGAAGTGTATAGCTATAAGTGCTTAAATTAAAAAAGAGAAAACATTTCAAATAAACAATCTAACAATGCATCTTAAAAATGAGAAAAGCAAGAGAAAATCAAACCCATAATTGGTACAAGAGATAATAAAGAACAGAGCAGATATAAATGAAACTGAAATGAAATAATAAAACAACAATAAAAAAGATAAATGAAATAAAAAGTTGGCTTTTTGAAAAGTTCAACAAAATTGACAAACCTTTAGCCATACTAAGAAAGAGAGAAGATTCACATAAATCAAATCAGAAATGTAAAAACAGACATTACATCTGACACTGCAGAAATTCAAAGGATCATTAGTGGCTGCTATGACCAACTACATGCCAATAAATTGGAAAATCTAGAAGAAATGAAAAAATTTCTAGATATATACAACCTACCAAAATTGAACCAGGAAGAAATAAAAAACCCGAAAAGATGAATATAAAGTAACGAGATAGAAACCATAATAAAAAGTCTTCCAGTAAAGGAAAGCCTGGGACCTGATGGCTTCACTGCTGAATTCTACCAAACATTTAAAAAACTGATACCAATCCTAATCAAATTATTCCAAAGAATAAAGGAGAGAATTCTATCAAGCTCATTTTATGAGGCCAGTGTTACCCTGATAGCAAACCAGACAAAGTCATATCAAAAAAAAAAAGAACACTACAGCCCAATATCTCTGATGAATATTGATGCAAAAATTCTCAACAAAATACTAGCAAACTGAATTCAACAATACATTAGAAAGATCCTTCATCTTGACCAAGTGGGATTTATCCATGGCATACAAGGATGCTTAAAAAGAAGCATATCAATCTATGTGATACATCACATCAACAGAATAAAGGATTAAAAAGAATATGATCATTTCAACTGACGAAAAAAAGCATTTGATAAAATTCAATATACCTTCATGTTAAAAATCCTCAAAAAATCTGGATATAGGAAGAACATACCTGAACATTATAAAAGCCACATATGATAGACCCACAGTTAGTATCACACCGAATGGTATGAAAATGAAAACCTTTCCTCTAATATCTGGAACACTACGAGGATGTTCACTGTTACCACTGTTATTCAACACAGCATTAGAAGTCCTAGCTAGAAAAATTAGACAAGAGAGAGATACAATGCGCATCCAAATCTGAAAGGAAGAAGTGAAATTATTCTTGTTTACAGATTATATTATCTTGTATTTTGAAAAACCTAAACAAATCACCAAAAAAACTATTAGAACTGATAATCAAATTCAGTACAGTTGCAGGATACAAAATCAACATTCAAAATCAGTAGCATTTCTAAATGCCAACAGTGAACAATGTAAAAAAGAAATTTAAAAAAGTAATCCCAATTACAATAGCCATAAAAAATTAAACACCTAGGAATTAACCAAATAAGTGCAAGATCTCTATAATGAAAACTATAAAACATTGATGAAAGAAATTGAAGAGGACAGAAAAAATAGAAAAATATTCTATTTTCATGGATTGGAAGAATCAATGTTGTTAAAATCCCCATACTACCCAATCTACAGATTCAATGCAATCCCTATCAAAATATCAATGACATTCTTCAATGACATAGAAAACAGTAATTCCAAAATTTATATGCAAACACACAAAAAACAAGAATAGCTATTCTAAACTCCCCTAAACAAAAAGAACAAAAGTATAGCTATCCCAAACTATCCTAATAATAATAATAATAAAAACTGGAGAAATCACTTTACTGTCTTCAAACCATAGTAAAGAGTGATAGTAACCAAAACAGTACTATACTGCCTACAAACAGACACAAAAGCCAATGGAACAGAATAGAGAATGCAGAAACAAATCCACACAACTACACTGAACTCACTTTCAATAAAGGTGTTAAGAAAATGCACCAAGGAAAAGGCAGTTTTTTTTAATAACTGGTTCTGGGAAAACTGGATATCCATATGCAGAAGAAAAGAACTGACCCCTATTTGACATATACAAAAATCAAATCAAAATGGATTAAAGACTTAAACCTAAGACCTCAAAACACGAAACTACACAAATAAAACATTGGGGAAAACCTCCAGGACACTGATCTGGGCAAAAATTTTTGAGCAATATGCCACAAGCACAGGCAACCAAAGCAAAAATGAACAACTGAAATCATATTAGGTTTACAGCCAAGGATACAATCAAAGTGAAGTGACAACTCACACAATGGGAGAAAATATTTGCAAACTATCTCATAAGGATTAACAACCAGAATATATAAGGAGCTCAAACAACTCTACAAGAAAAAATCTAATAATCTGATCAAAAGATGGGCAAAAGAGTTAAGTAGATATTTCTGGATGGCAAACAGGCATATGAAAATGTGCCCGACATCATTGACCATCAGAAGAATGCAAATCAAAGCTAAAATGGGATAGCATCTCACCCCAGTTAAAATGGCTTATATCCCAAAGACAGGCAATAACAAATGCTGGTGAGGATGTGAATGAATAAAAGGAAACCCTAGTACACTCTTGGTAGAAATGTAAATTAGTATAAACACTATGGTAAGCAGTGTGTAGCTTTCACAAAAAAAAAAAAAAAAAACTAAAAATAAAGCTACTATATGATCCAGCAATCCCACACCAAAATATACACCCCAAAGATCTGAAATCAGTATATTCAAGAGGTGTCTGTATTTCCATGTTTATTGCAGCACTGTTCACAACAGCCAAGATTTGCAAGCAATCTAGTGTCCACCAACAGACAAATAGATACAGAAAATGTGACACATACAGACGGTATTAGCCTGTTCTCACACTGCTAATAAAGACATACCCAAGACTGGGTACTTATAAAAGAAAGACATTTAATTGACTAACAGTTCCACATGGCTGGGGAGACCTCATAATCATGGCAGAAGGCAAGGAGGACCAAGTCACATCTTACACAGTGGCAGGGAAGAAAGAACTTGTGCAGGGGAACTCCTCTTTATAAAAACAACAGATCTCCTGAGATTTATTCACTATCATGAGAACAGCACAGGAAAGACTCACCCCCTTGATTCAATTACTTCCCAATGTGTCCATCCCACAACACGTGGGAATTGTGGGAGCTGCAATTCAAAATGAGATTTGGGTGGAGACACATCCAAACCATATCAACACAATAGAGTATGATTCAGCCATAGAAATAAGACACAGTCATTTGCTAAACCATGAATGAAACTGGAGATCATTATGTTAAGTGAAATAAACCTGGCACAGAAAGACAAACATTGCCTTTTCTCACTTATTTGTGGGATATAAAAATCACAACAATTTAACTCAGGGACAGAGAGAGTAGAAAGGTGGTTACTGGCAGCTGGGAAGGGTAATGGGGTGGTGGTGGGGAAAGGTGGGGATGGTTAATGGGTACAAAAAGAACATAGGAAGAATGAATAAGATCTACCATTTGATAGCACATCAGGGTGACTGTAGTCAATAATAACTTAATTGCACATTTTAAAATAAAGAGTATAATTGGATTGGTTGAAACTCAATGGATAAATGCTTGGATTGATGGATGCCTCATTCTTCATAATGTGCTTATTTCATACTGCACGCTTGTAGGAAAACATCTCATATATTTCATAAATAGATGCACCAATGATATACCTAAAAAACTGAAAATAAAAAAGTATAAAGAATATACTTGGTTATTTTAAACTTTATATCAAATTTATATTTTGTTTGCCCTTGTTTTATTTTTATTTTGTTTCATTTTAAACACACTATTAAATAAGGATTGTGGGGATAACTAATAGTTTTGATAATTTTAATTTTTATAATCATTCAGACTATACAACTGGCTATTCTTTTAATCTGTGTATTTTTTATGATACCTGGATGTTATGTAAACACTTTTAAAGTGATTTTTTTCCATTTGATGATATAGAAATTCTGTTGTGTTATTATAAAACATTTTAATATTTACAGTGGGTTTTGTGGTATTAATGAGCAAGGGTAATAGGTTTTTGTTTTAATTTTTAGGTACTATGGGCACTACATATTATAAAATTTTTAAATAGTACAGGAGGGCTTAGAATGAAAGGGTTCTTTGTTCTATCTTTCCTATTTTATTTATTAGTCAAGTTATTTGTTTTTGGCAATTTGTGTTTTTCTCCTCTTCTGGAATAAACTTCTTAATGTAGGAAATACATATGTATTCTTGTTATTTAATTTATTATTAGGAGGCCTTATATATTGAATACTACCTATGAAATAGGAGGGGGGAAGTATAGTACTTAGATTCCTCTTCTCAAATGTTAATGGTTATAACATTAGTTGTTATAGAGGTTGATTTTCAAAAAATTAAATAATAAATGTAGTGATCCTAGAATATCTAAGAGGTACTAGAATAAATAACAGGAGCTGCTAATTTTAAATACGTCTCAATTATCTAACACCACAATATATTGTATAATAAATTCAATATTTAGGGGCTTAAAACAACAATTACTTATTATACCTACAAATCCAAAGAATGGCTAAGCTGTTCAACTGATCTTGGCTCAGCTTGGGTGGTTTTTCTGGTCTCTGTAGGACTCAATCACATATGTTGGATGGTATTGAGTAAGAAGATTCAGCTTGTTCCACAAATTTCCCACCTTTCAGAAGGTATATCTGAGCTTATTCTCATGATGGTAGCTGAAGTCCATGAGTGACAGTAGGAGATTTCAAGGCCTATTGAGGGCTAGTTTGGGAACTGACACATCTATGGTATTCTATTGGCTAACACTAAACCCAAGGCCAACCAAATTCAGAGGCGGAATGCATAGTTTCCTTCTCTTGATTTTGAGGAGATGCAAACTCAGTTTGCTAAAGTCATGGATACAAGGAGATGTGAAGAACTGGGGTGATTTTTCCTATTAACTTACCAAAAAATGTTTTGAAAATAACTCACATAAGCAAACATCTGATGGTCTCACCAGAATTAGAAAAGAAGAATAATTTTGCAATATACTTTGTAATTTAAAAAACTGAAATAAAGTTTTTTTTACTACTTTTTAAACCTCTTATTTAAGTAGACCCATCTGGAATGGAGATTACACCTGTCAAATCGCTATACATAATATAGACACCAACAAAATATGTCTATGAATAAAACGTTATCTCTCATGCCAAACTTTCCCCTAAAGTACAGAACTTAAATGATTAGAATATATTTAAAACTAGATGTGGGTGCAACAAGAAGGGGTTCATTAAATCCCAATTTAATACTCTCTTATTTTTGTTCCCATAACATCAGTATATGGGGATGCTATTTACAGAGATTCGTAAAATATAATGGTGATTAGCCATCCACATACATAATTCATTAGGACAAGTTGCAAACATTTCTGGTACATGAAGAAAATCTATTTTTCATTTGCATTTTTTCAATGACTATGCTGAAAAAATTTTCATTTTTTTGATGCCCCCAAATAATCAGATTTTATATTTGAATATTATTAATCATAAATAATATCTATTCAAGTAATTTACTCATTTAAGTGTACCATAGACTTAGAAGACCAGTGATCTACTTATAACAATTATAATAGTTATCATGAATGCATGTGAAACTTATCAAATGGCAGAGGTCAGAGAATCAAAATTGGCCATTTTTCTTATTGATCCATCTGTGACAATTTTAAATGGCTAACAATAACTTTGTGAGGAGATTCATATAAGGGACAGTTTACCAAAGTCAGTCCAACTAGTATGATCAGACTCTGACCATATTCTTTAGAGCAATTCATGTGAGATATAATTTCTGTAACCTTGATATTTTATCTGTTGAAAGGTAATAAAATCACAAATTAAAAAAATATAGTGAAGATAAACCTATTTGAATAACTTAATTATAATTATACATTTTTAAACACCCTCATGAGAATGTTTTACTTTTAACAGAAGGTGAACTTCTGATACAGACTGAAAGTGTTTTTGTAGTGTAGGTGTAAGAAGACATAAAGTAATCAAGGTCTTACTCAGCAATGGTTTCAGAGACAGATTGGAAGCACAATTATGCAAGGCAAAGCCTCAAATACTTAACTCAGATAAATTAAGAGGGAAAATACTTAACTCAGATAAATTAAGAGAGAATAGAGGTAGGAAAGAGTAAAGTTTATGATAAGAACTGTGATTATTGGTAGGTTAAATGGGACATTACGAATGAAGATTTTGTTGGGAGCCCAGAAGACCAAAACATCTATCACCTCTCTATTTAATTCGTTTATGTCTATTAACACTACTAATATGCCATACTTCTGTGATTCAAACTATTTCAGCTTTTTCTTTTCATCTACAGCCATGGAAATGTCATTTGAATGGCAAAGAAATCATCCATTTAAAGATGCTTGTACAAAAGTTATACAAACTGCAACAAGAAACACACCTTTGAAAATCAGGCCTTGTAATTGTTCAAATTAAGTTATATAACTTCAACTTACTTTTCTGTTATTTATTTTTTATTCATTCATTAAGCTGTGCATAGTCTACAAACTTAAAACAAAAGGAATATTCAACATACAAAATTTTATTTTAGCCTAAACGTTGGTGCCAGATAACAAAACGTACATGACGTGTTCCACACAGTGTTAAAATTATGTTCAAAAATAGCTAGCATTCAATTGATACTAAATATGAATAAGGCTTTAGGCATTACATAAATTGTTTTATTTATTTATCGAGATGGAGTCTTGCTCTGTTGCCTAGGCTGTAGTGCAGTGGCACGATCTCAGCTCACTGCAAACTCCGCTTCCCGGGTTCAAGCAATTCTCCTGCCTCAGCCCCCTGAGTAGCTGGGATTACAGGCGCACACCACCATGCCTGGCTAATTTTTGTATTTTTAGTAGAGACGGGGTTTCACCATGTTGATCAGGCTGGTCTCGAACTCCTGACCTCAGGTGATCCACTGGCCTTGGCCTCCCAAAGTGCTGGCATGACAGGAATGAGCCACCACGCCCAGCACATAAATTATTTTATAACAATATTAACAAGTTAGTTAAAAATATTGTATTTTATGCTGTCAAGTTCAGTAGCTTTCATATTAAATAGAACTAAAAATTCCAATCATTAAAATGAGATGATGGTATGACTTAAAGTTACCAGTATTAACTGTTAACAAAGAGAAAGGAGAGAGAAAATTCCATTGGAATGTAAGAATATTCATCTAGGAATAGAGAAAGCTTGCTTCCACCGAAAAAAACTTAATAAAAATAGAGGATAAAACAAAATATCTTAAAATATTCAGTATTTTGATTTAAACTACTAAAATTGGCATGAGGTAAAATAATTTTTGAACAGAAATAATTTTGGAGCTTTTCTGTTTCAAAAGTTAATGCTGCTACTGAAAACATTATGTAGCACAGAAACAAAATGACTTATGCAAGAACATGTCTGATTTACACTTAGACCTAACAATAGAACCAGATTCCACTGATTGCAGAGTCCCCTTTCAAAAGGCTTAGACTTTTAGACCATTTCTTGGCCTCTAGCTTTTCTTAAGCATTGGAATTTAACAAATGGGTCACACTATTCATTTTGTGGGTAGTTCTAAAGGTTAAAAAAAAAAAAAAAAAAAAAAAAAAAAAAAAAAAAAAACATGGAATTGTGTTTGACAAAATAAACAACTACAAATTTTCAGTGTTTGATAAAGGCTTTTTTTGCCTAAACCACCATGAAACTTTTAACAACTCATGAAAAGTCTAAAGTTTGAGGGAAAACCTGATAAAATTCTGAAATTCAATTGTGAGTCTCAGAATAACCAAAAGTTTACTGTAACATCTGTCGATCCAGTAGAATGAACCTGAAAGATTGCTCAAGTAAAGGCGTAATTTAGTTAAAATAAAGGGTGGTGGGGGTGGCATAAGAAAATATAAACTTTGCTCTATATTTTGTTAACATTATCCTGAGTCTACTTTTCATCCATGCAAAGGCAACCTCCTAAATCACAGGAATTTCCCACAAAAGTGGTAGTTTTTGTACCAGGTTCTACAATTCTTCGTTTCCTAATCCCTTATTATCTTACACATCCTCTACAGTAGGTTTTCTAATTTGTCAATATTTCTGTTAAAATAAAAATCCAGGCAATAATTAAAGGTACTCTAAAAGTATCTCAATATTTTAACTATGTGGGAATTTAAGACCATGTATGAAGAAGATATATAGAAAAATAACATATTTTTATCATTTGACTTGCAAATTCATCAAGAGCAATGGATTTTACAACCTCCAAGCAAAATTTATAAATATTTACCTAATGATTTGTTTTTTATTTAAGCTATTTGTGTAGAATGAAAGCATTTAATAACATCCTGTGCAAAATTCAAATGTTAGGTAATTCTAAATTCATCTGGAAATATATTCCAAAAGTGTTATAAGATTTAAAGATTCTTTTAATGGCAGGACACAGCACAATGATACTGGAGAAGATGAAAAGCAGAACTCTCTTACAGACAGGATTGAGAGAAAACTGTCAGATAGAATCAAATGTGGGTTGCACCGCATAAACAGGGTGATAACAAACAGTAGCCATAGCGGCAGCTTATTTATGGCAAATGAAGTGGGGCAGTTAGGTTTTGTATGCTATCCGTGGATTGACTAATGTGAGTAATTTCTCAGCCTCCAGGAATCAGTGCTATTCCTAGTTGTCTGGTACCTGGCTTGGGGTAATTAGGATGTGTGTACAGTGGACTTGAGGGTGTGAAAGCTCCTTAAAAAAGGAAAGTGGTTGGGATTGGGTGTATTCAACTGCTCAAAAAGTGAAACTGGCCAACTCCCACCAAGAACTGGCTTAAGACCGCATTTTTTTTTCTCATCTTGTACCAAATAATATCTTAATAAAATAATAAATATTGAATGAATATTAAGAATAAAACAGATTAAATTAAAAACCCATTTGAATTGAAAGTGATTCAAAGGCAAGTAGAATAAAATCTAAAAATATGAAAAGAAAATGTATGTTTAGATGTGAATGGAGATTATAAAATTGTAGATATCTCTTTTCAAGTAATATAATGCAATCATTCATAGCAAGTAATAAGAATCCAGAATTTTTTCAGATATTGTATTCTTCTCACTAAACACTGTGAAGCTAAAATCTAGATAATATTAAATCTGACTTCAGCAAAGTCAAAATACACCATGTATAGTCCAACCTGAAAATGTATTTATTTATTTTTTAGAATCTTTTTTTTTTTTTTTTGGAGACGGAGTTTCACTTTTGTTGCCCAGGCTGGATTGCGATAGTGCGATCTCAGCTTCTGCAACCTCCCGCTTCCCAGGTTCAAGTGATTCTCCTGCCTCAGCCTCCGGAGAAGCTGGGATTACAGGCATGCGCCACCACGCGCGGCTAATTTTGTATTTTTAGTAGAGATGGGGTTTCTCCATGTTGGTCAGGCTGGTCTCAAACTCCTGACCTCAGGTGATCCGCCCGCCTCGGCCTCCCAAAGCGCTGGGATTACAGGCATGAGCAACCGCGCCCTGCCCGAGAATCATTTTTAAATGTACGTCTCAACAAGTTTTGAAGAATTCATGCACCTGTGTAAACACCACAATACTAAATTACAGAACATGCGTGCACTTCCAACAACAGTTCCTTCAGTATCGTGTCAAGTAACTCTACCACCTGCCCCAATCTCCTTTCACTATGGATTAGACTTTTCTAGAATTTTTAATAAATATGATAATTTAGCATATACTCTTTTTGTCTGTATTCTTCCAGTCAGCATGTTTTTGAGCTTCATCCATGTCATTATATATAAAAGCAAGTTTTTTTTTAATTACAGAGTATTTTCCATTGAGTGGATATACAACTGGTTGTCCATTTATCTATTGATGGATATTTGAATTGTTATCAGCTTTTGGCTATTCTGAATAAAGCTGCTGTGAACCTTTCTGTACAAAGTGTTGTGCAAATTTATGTTTTATTTTTATTTTTTAAATACCTAGAAGTAGAATAGTTTGGTTTTGTGGTAAGCATAGATTGAATTTGATAAGAAAATGTCAAACGGTTTTCCAAAATGGCTGTAGCATTTTTTCTTCCCACTATTAGTATATGATAGCTCCAGTTGTTCCAAATCATTGCCCTTATTTGGTTTCCACAGTTTAGGTATTTTTTAAAAAAACAATTTATGCTATTTTAGCAGATGTATAGAAGTATCTCATAATATATTTAATTTATGTTTCCCTGATGGCTTATGACATTGAACAACTTTTCATGTGCTTTTTGGTTATATGTATATTTTTTGGATAATTTGAATAATTTTTGTTTAAATGTTATGCCGATTTTTAATTTTTTTCCAATTAAGTATAAGAGTTCTCTATGTGTTCTGAACACAAGTCCCTTTTGATAAATGTTTTACAAATATTTTCTCTCAGTCTATGGCTGGCTTTGAAGTTTCTTAGAATGTGTTCATAGAAATAGATTGTTCAGTGTTCTTTTTCATTTTTGGTCTGAGATTTTGTATTCAATAAAATCTTTGCTTTTCTTTGAAGATCAGGAAGATTTTCTTCTATGTTTAATTTTAGTGATGTAGTCAGTTTTAATTTTATATTTCAATTTATTATTTTAATTACCTGTCTGTTTAAACATGCAAAATTAAATTGCCAACATTTTAATTTTAAAATGAATAAAATGATTAAACCATGGTTCAGAACTTTACAGACTTGGAAAGATGAAACTTATACGAAATTTCTTAATATCACTGGGATTCCTGGGATTAATATACAAAACATATTTTAACAGGGTACACATTTCTACTATTCCAATCCATAAAAACCTAATAAATTATAATAAATGATTTATTGAGTGAAGATTTTACCAGTATTTGTAATTTAATAAATCCAAACTCATGGAGACAAATATGCAGGATAAATAAATAAAGTGTCCAAAAAGCAAATTTAGTGAGGAAAAAAAGGGCAAGGATTTAAAGTCCAAGCCAGGTAACTCCTATCATTAACTATGCTTGCCATTTGTTTATGTGTAAAAGGAAACAACAACAAAAAAAATAAAAATTTAAATGCAATGCCACAAATTAATTTTAGCTAATTTTTCATATTTTTGATAATGATTTCATATAATCAAAACATTCTAATGTTGCTTACACTTCCTCTGTTTACCTGTATTTATAGTGATGCAAAAGAGATAATATTCAGCTTTAGATTTTGAACAAATAAAATATATTAGGATGTTTTTAAATTAATCAATGCATTTTCTAAACATGTATGGAGTTACTGAAATGTATCACTCATTGTTCCAGGTAGTGGGCAAATAGTAGTTAAAAAAAAAAATCCTTTTCATGATGGAACTTACATTGTAGATGGCTTACTGAGTCAAAATATATTCTTCAAATACTTCACAATTGATAAGAATTTTTAAATAACTGTGTTGTTTCATAAGTATTTCCTTGGAATACACCCACACACAAGCACACACACACACATAAATATAGGTCTTCTTAAATATAAAATATATCAAAGCATAAATACTTTAAATTAATGATAATAATACCTTTAAAAGTGTTGGTGGTAAAATCCAAAACATTATAATTCATTGTTTAGTGCCAAAATAATTTAACTACAAAGTAAAAATATCCCTACATAGATTAAAATTATTGATGCATAACAGTTAAATAGGAAAATACAACAAAACATTATTATATATTTTTATTTCAATAGAACTGTCATTATTGTGTTAACATAATGGCTATTCTCTTTTAAGTAAAATACTTATGAGATGGTTAAGATATTTATAATATTTTTTAAACCCTGAGTATGTCAAATTGTCAATAAATATACATAAATAGATGATAGATAAGTAGAACTGTATTCAACTTCCACTCAGATTTTTTCTATATAAGTTATTCTGATATGAGTAATCAGGTTTCCTAAATGTAATATTTTGTTCATGTTATTAACATTAATTCTAATGTAACAAAAAGAAAA
Source organism: Hylobates moloch (assembly GCF_009828535.3). Taxonomy (NCBI): domain Eukaryota; kingdom Metazoa; phylum Chordata; class Mammalia; order Primates; family Hylobatidae; genus Hylobates; species Hylobates moloch. The sequence goes on from NW_026652293.1 coordinate 25,127,102, forward strand.
TGTAAATAAAAACAATGTAGATACACAGAAACTTAGATTTGATGATGGTAGGTAAGATAGCAGAAGGTATGAAAGATCTAATGTATGTGGTAAAATATAAGGGAAACCAAGAAAAGGGCTGCTATGTTCAGAATCAGAAAAAAAAGAGAAATAAATGTCTGTAAGATTTTTTTTTGTTATTTAGAGAACTTTTGTCAAATGAGGAAATTTGCTTATATTTTTATTTGTTATTCCACCAATAATATGCTACATTGCTTACTGCTATTTAGTAAAATGATGTCATCAGCATCTCTACTTTTTCTTTCCACTCACAAATCCTCCTTTCTATTACATAGTAGCTAATGCTTTTATAGGGCTTCAGACTTTGGTTGTCTAATTTTTTCATTGCTCCCACATGAGTGTCTATTTTGTGGCACCCATTATGCAAGGTATTAGGTACATATAATGGAAAATGTCAAGTATGACCATTAGACTGTCAATGGAAAATGTCAAGTATGACCATTAGACTGTCAATGAGTTAAATTCCTTGTATCGTTTCAATAATAATTGTTTGCAGAGTTTTCCTGTGTTTTCTAGGGTTTTGAGATTTGCTGTGATACACCAGCAGTTTAAAATCAAAATTACAGTTTCATCCAGTAATGAAATATCAAGTTTTGCATGGTAAAATTTCTACTAGAGTTTTGTTCATGATCAATATTGAAATTTAGTGGTTCTAAAGTCAAAGCTATTCTTTTAGAATAGTTTGTTAGTATTAGAGGTCATTTTCATCTTTAAATGATAGTAATAGTGCCTGACTATGAAAACTTTGAAAGACTTAAACAAAAAGAGAAGCCTTATTTACATTACATTACATACATTAGCCTTATTTACAAATCTGACAATACACCCTTACTATTAAATGAGAGAAAGTGATATTGTATTGTAAAGTATCCTATTGTTTAGTTGGTATGTTTCTTTAGTTGGTATGAATAAAAAGAGGTGGGACTGGAACACGATACAAAAATAATGTAACAAATTCACAACATCTGCTAAGGTCATGCCGTGTACTTTTCGAAATAATTTCCACATCAAGGAAGCTATAGAGGAGCAATTCTCCCCTAAAACTTGTGCCAAAGAAGCTAATTATAATAAGCATAGAGATCTGCAGAAACGCTAAGGAAAATTACTTATTCACTTAATCAAATACCTCAGCATGGAAGAAAGTGACTTAAAACCTGAATGGTAATTCCATAGGGGAAGCCCCAAGTAAAATTTTGTCCACAAAGATTTTCTATCTTTAAATAAATTAAATAATTTTGAAGTGAAAAAAACATTTTTAAAGCTTTAAACAGAATAAATTCATAAAAGGAAAAAAATGGTGGATGAATTCAGAATTTTAGAAAGGTTTCAATGGAAACTTTCTAGCATCTGTAGAAACTCATAGCAAACAGGATCATTTGAGATAAAAAGAGAGAATATATCCCTGGTAAATGTGAAAAGAAAAAAATTATGGAAAAAGAAATAGTTTCCTATGAGGACTGATGAATGCACAAATTTGAATCCATGCTGTTTCCAGGATATTAAAACTAAATATAGTACATCTGCTCTATGGCATCAAAGATAATATATCACAGTGTGAAGTTTCATGATGATTATGTATATTCAGCTGTTTTTTTCTGGATATTGCTATTCCTTTGCTTTTTTCATTATCTGAGAGCAAAAAGAAAGTATGCTTTTAAGGAACTTGTAAAAAAAAAAGTAAAGCAATCCAGGTGACACAATAACAAAATGTGCAGCAAAATAAAAATCTCATATTGGAAAGTAGGCTGGCTTTCAGACCTAGAACTGATTACACTGTTGGATGACTAAATACTCCAGGATAGTACACTCCAGTGGCTGAGGTATAGTCCAAATCATTCATGCACTAGTTCAGCCATATGATACAATTTCTGCATGGTCTAAGAGAAACTACTAATTCAAACTCTTACTCTGATTTAAACCAATACAGGTACAGGAGACAGAGGAGGGAGGCAAGGTATTACAAACACATACATTAAAGGAAAAATAAATAACAAAAGATTACTTGCTTTTACAAAAAATTTGTTATGATGCTGTGCCATGAGACCATCACCTATTCCAAATACTACCATGAACATATTTTAAAATCACAGTTTTTTTTCCTCTATGACTTGTAAGATGCAAAACAATAGAATTATCTCTATTCCAACTTAAAGAAGGAAGATAAAATAGTCTTAGCACGTAATCATAATAATTAATTTATTTTTAAGGTAAACAAATGCATGAGGTCATTTAATAGTGGAAACTTGATACCAGTTAGCTTTCAGAAAACATGTAGCAAGTATAGTTTTCTTACTCCATCACACATATCGAAGCCAGGAAATTTAGATTTCTGTGATCATGGACAGAAACTTATTATTAATGTGTTTTTCTTTTTCTCAGTCTCTTCCCTGAAATAGAATTCATGGCTCATGCTGCGACTCTGCAATATTGTTCCCTGCAAGAAGCGATTTTGTTCTGCCTCAGAGGCAGTATGTTTTTATGCTTAATTTTGCCTTGGGTAACCACAATGCTTGTTTATATCCTTAAAATGTCTTTTAAAAGATTTATTTTTATGAATCATCGACAAATCCTGCTTCTAGAATTTAATTCCTTCAGTTACGTATTGAGTAAAACATTTACATATTCTTGTTCTGTCATAGGTTTATTAATTGCGATTAAGCAGTAGCATTTAATCCCATGTGTGGAAAGTTACAAATATATCTTTTTAATATTTTCAGCATTACTTTAATTATATGCTTTTATTTAAAGTTTTATCACTCCTTTTGATTAGTTTAGCTCTAAGTATACTTAAATAATTTACATTTACAATGTAATAATGTTATGTAACTAAGTTTTACCTTTTGAGCAAATATAAAATAAAACAAAGCTCTGTTCAGAAGAACAAGAGGAATCTCCCTTCAATGGCTGAGGGGAGATTAAAAAAAATCCAGTCTCTATCATTAATTGTTGAGATAATTTTTATATTAATTTTCACAGTTCACCAAATAATGGGGCAATAGGGAGAAACTGATTTATATTTCAGAACAAGTGACATAACTAAACCATCAAAAATTTCATTTTAAAGGTAGTTAAATTAGAGAGATGACTGCAGGTAAAGCTGTCTATGTCTAAGTAGGAAGGATCATCAGACATTTAGATATTTGGTAATAGTAAAAAAAAAAGGTTAATTAATTAGGAAGTTCTACTTAAATAAAATTTGCTCCCTCTTGGAGGAAAGAATCAATTGTAAACTAAATAAAAATAATTTAAAAAAGAATAGCCAACCCTCACCATTACTCCAGAATTGCCCTTGCCAAAGATGCCAATGATCCCCACGTTGCTAAAAGGGTAGTTATTTCTCAATACTTAACCTATCTGATTGTCAGGGAGGATTATTCTTTACATCTTAAACCCTTTTTCCCTATGGCTTCCTGGACATCACAGCCACCTGGCTTTTCTTCTTCCACTTTGGAAAGTATTCGTAACTGTATTTTTCTATTTTCTTCTCATTACTCCACTTAATAAATGTTAAATAACCCAGAGTTTTAGTGCTTTACCCACTCTCTCTTCTGTCTACACTAACTCCTTAGTTGATTTTAACTAGAATTGTGGCTTTAATACAATTCAGATGCTAATGAACTCAGAAATGTGTATTTCCAGGCCAGACTCTCAATTTAAACTCTGGAGTTTATCTCTTGTTATGTATTTCAATAGCTAATATATATCACTTAATGTCTTGATATTTCAACCTCCAATCCAGCTCCTCCTAGAGCAATTCCATCTCAGCTAATGCCATCTACATTATTCCAGTTAATTAGGTCAAAATCTTGTTATCTTTGATTCCTCTCCTTTTTCATTTTCTAGATCTAGTGTGCAGTAAATTGTGATGGACAGTATCCAACAAAATTTATCTATAATTTGGCCATTTTCACTCTGTCTACTATCCTTTCCCTGGTCTAAGAAACAATCTTTTGTCCGCATTGTATAGTAGCCATATATACAGGTTTTTTGTTTTGTTTTGTTTTAGCCTTCTTGATCCTTCTCAGCACAGCTCCCAGAGTTTTTACAATTATGTTATATATGAAATAATGTTATTTCTCTTTAAATACTCCTAATGGCTTTGTGTCTCTTTCATAGTAAAATCCAAAGTACTTATGACCCTGCATGACCTGAATTCATATTACCACATTAATCTCAGCTCTTACTTTTTCCATTCTTTTCTTTCTATTTCAACCATTTCAGCCTCCTCCTTACTGTCCTTTGAGTACACCAGCCAATCTTCATCTTAAGGGCTTTTGCCTCACAGTTTCACTCAAAAACTTACATTCTCGGTTAGGCCTTCTATAGTCATTCTATCAAACATGTCCACACATACCCCAACTTTGTAGTATCCCTCCTTCATTCTTTTTAAATATTTATTCTGCCACTGATAGAGGTAGTCTATAGTAATCTCATTTTTCTTATGTCTCTCTTTATCCTCCAGAATAATGATCTAAGAAGAAGGACTGTTTTTTCTGTTTTGTTTACAATTGTATCCTGAATACTGAACCAATGCTAGACACACAGTGAGTATGCAATAAATATTTTGAGCAGGCAAATGAATGCTTCCTGCATTAATCCTACCTTATTTATCAATATCTTATCAATTTTTCCATTTTATCTGCCCCAGAAAATTAATACCTTAACTCCGCTGGAGAAAAAGAATACCTGAGTACATTTGAAAATATACAGCAAAAGAATACCTGGGTATATCTAAGGCATAAGACACCAAATCCTGAGTGTTACAGAACTGTTAGAGAATTTATAATTCTTACCATCCACATAAACTTACCTGATGGTAGCCGGGCACAGTGGCTCACGCCTGTAATCCCAGCGCTTTGGGAGGCCGAGGCAGGCAGATCATGAGGTCAAGAGATCAAGACCAGCCTGGCTAACATGGTGAAACCCCGTCTCTACTAAAAATACAAAAAATTAGCCGGGCATAGTGGCAGGCGCCTGCAGTCCCAGCTACTCAGGAGGCTGAGGCAGGAGAATGGCGGGAACCCGGGAGGCGGAGCCTGCAGTGAGCGGAGATCCCGCCACTGCACTCCAGCCCGGGCGACAGAGCGAGACTCTGTCTCAAAAAAAATAAATAAACAAAATTAAATAATAATAAAAAAAAACTTACCTGACGGTAAGAAATATAAATTCTACGACAATTATAATTGTTATTCTGTAACAATTCTGTAACACTCAGGAATTGATACCTTACGGGCTTGAAGCTTGAGTGATGAGTCATCCAAGGCAATAACCGTAATAAAAATCAAACAATGGGGTAAAACTAAACACTACAGAGATATCAACATCTGAAAATCTTTGGGTGAATTCAATGGGTCAGTAATATTAGAGACAATACTTCTGAGCTGAAGAGAAGAGCACAAAATGATAGGGTGAAAAGTAGAAAATGAATGGTTACCTAATAATATCTTTGAGGTACTTCTAGATTTTATTTTTTCAAGTAGGACATGTTTCCTAAAGTTGCTTTGCTAAATTATCAGCAACATTATATACACCATAGAAGAGAGACCCACCGTATAAAAGGAATATGTTTACTCTTGTCTTTCAGTATACCTAGAACTTTTTTTTTTGCATTCAGTTAAATATAGTATTTCATAAAGGAGAAAAGTCAAACACACATCCCAATGGAAAGTTAACTTCATATATTTAAAATACATTTCCATGTGTGCAGGACAGATGTAAGGATTGTAGTATTTCTTTAAAAAGAGAGATGGGAATTTACTTCCCTTTATTTCATTAGAACATGTGTTTACAGTGAAAAGAGAATAATAAGACATTTCTAGCTACATGAGAATTCATGTTTGAAAACAGCAGAAAGTTATTTAGGGTATTTTTTAAGTTTTCTGGATGTCAGGACCTTAAGGTAAGACATAATTCAACAGCAATAATGTACTTTTATGGTTTATTGAACATGAGAGTGTCTTGGATAAAGTCGTTTTATAAAGATTAATTGGACAAGAACAATTAGTTAAAAAAGGAAAAAAACAGACTGACAACAGGGACAACACAAGATCTGACCATCTGACCATCTGACATGAAACTTAAAGAAATACATGTTGACTGTAGCACAAAACAGAGAAGATAGACTGAGGGTCAGGGTGAGGGAGAGATCAATTTGACTTAGGGGTTACTTTATTATGGACAATGAAGTAATAGATAATAAATAAGTAGTAGTTACATACAACTTTAATTCTAAATATATCAAAATACAAGATATTTTGATTCAGTTTGTCATTAAAGACTGTTAATAAACATGTTAAACATTAGAATACATAGAAAACATACACACGAACACACACATCATGACACTGAGATCTCAAAATATTTCTTTGATTTAGTTCCACATTCCAATGTGTTTTGTAATGAACACAGTTTTTGAAGAATTAGCAACATTGTTTGTTTACATATACTTGGATTTTGTAGAGTTTCTGAAAGAAAAGAAGTAAAATTCATCAATTATAATCACATTCTAGAAATTATTGATTACATTTTCACTGTTTCCTGTCTTTGAGGAAGTTGTAGAAACATTTAGAAACTTAAGTGTCTTTTAAAGAAAACGTTTAAGTGAAAGTTTAGAACACTTACTGCTTTCTAGTGAATAGAAAATAATACCTTGAGTTGATTACTTTCTTTCATGTAAAAGATACCCTTTACTCAGCAGTAAATTTCCTTCCCAATTAGTGTTGATTAAAAAGTGCCCTAGGGAGCAGCTGTCATGGTCTCTACAAATCTGTTACTATATAGCTTCTTGTCCTTTTGAAGATATTTGTTTTCTATTTAATAAATTACAGACAGTATATTAATGACGCCACTTAAAAAAATCCCTTGTATTTTAGAGTGCAGAATCAGCCAATATAAACAATTCCAATTCAATATCTAAAATGGCAAGAAAGGATTTTCTGTGAATATTAATGGCATTATAAACACTGCCTGGCAGTCTTTGAAGGCACATGTTCAGAAAAAATAAGTAGAGCTACTATTTTTTAGATAGGATGATTTCAAAATACGTGATATGCTTTATCTCGCTAGTGTTCACTAAGCTACTGTTCCATTCTCCTTGGACTAAGATATAGAATTAGTATTTTTTTTTTTCTTGTGGAGGAGCTTTAGGGCTTCATGGACCAGCATCTGAAATAAGCTTCACCAGGAATTTTGCACAGCTGGTTTCCTTCAATGTTTCAGGTCTCAGATTAAATGTCACATCCCTAGAGAGATCACAATTATTCATACTCATTAAACTTTTCAAGTCCACATGTATTATGTATCAGGTCATTCATTCAATTCTTTTATAAAATGAATTATAATGCATATTTTAAATTTGTTTATATTTTCTGGCTTTTATTTTTTAATTTTTCTTTATTAGTAAAACATTTGTCTCCTTGAGTGCACACATACCCACACACAAATGCTAAATCTGCTTTATTAGGCTCTACCTCCAAGGATTATTTAAATATTGCTACTTAAAGATAGAAATGAGAATAATATTGGAATTCATAACAATTTAGTATTTGCACTTTGCTCATAGTTAGATGAAAGAGCTCTTTCATTTATTATAAAACATTTTATAAATTTCTATTTTAATGTAAATTTTTAAATATTTTGATGTCTTTTTTCCTTGGGGAGTTGTTAGATTGTCTTGTATTTTCTGTTTCTAGATCACAGCCTTCTATCTATAAAATACTAACTACTCCATATAAGTTTCTTCATTTCAAAGCATGCCTCAGCCTCGAATTATACATTTATCAATAACATTTTATTTCTACTTTCAGAAAAAAAAGTCTTCACATGATTTGGAGTTTATAACAGTAGGCTTATAACTTTTTTATAATATAGGAATGAGTTAACATTTAATTTTAATTTTAGAACTCATTGAATGTACATATTGTTCTAATTATTATTGTTATGTGCAAACAATTTCAAATTGCATGCCATCACACAACAATCTTTTTACTGTGCTTAAGAGCAGTGAGTGAGGGAATTTAACGAGACCCAGCAGAGATGGTGTGTCTCTGCCTCATCATAACTGGTAATGTCTAGAAACCCCGAAGGCTGAAATCTGGAGCCTTCTTTATTCCCATATCTGATCCATTAACTAGGATGACTCTAAGGGCTTACTTGGATCTGTCAACCAGAGACATAATGTCTTCACGTGGCTTGGACTCACCTGACCATGGTGAATTTGATTCAAGATGAAATATACTGAGCAAATATATGCAAAGCCAGTGAATCAAAAATCCAGGTGAAAACTGCGTTGCCTTTTAGGGCCTAGTTTCAGAACTCACATAATGTCACTTGTGCCATTTTCTATTGGTTTAAAGAGTCACAAGCCTGTCCAGTTTTGTGGTAAGAACACTTAACCTGAGCTACACCCTCTTAATACATTTTTGAGCGCATAATAGAGTATTGTTAACTATGGGCAAAATGTGGTATAGCAGATCTCCAGAACTTATGTAACTGAAACTTTATGTCCATTGAATAGTAATTTCCTATTTCCTCTACCCTCTAACCCCTTAATTCTACTCTCTGCTTCTATGAGTTTGCCTACTTTTGATATTTCATATAAGTGGAATTATGCAGCACTTGTCTTTCTATGAGTGGCTAATTTCACTTAGCATAATGTCTTCCAGGTTCACTCATGTTGTATATAGCAGAATTTTCTTCTTTTTTTAACGTTGAATATTCTATGTGTGCACCACATTTTCTTTATCTATTCAACCAATGATGGTCGTTTAGGTTATTTCTGTGACTTGACTATTGTGAGGAATGTTGCAATGAACAGGGAAGTGCAGATATATTTTGAGATCCTGATTTGAATTCCTTTGGCTATGTACAGAAACAGGATTGCTGGATCATATGGCAGAACCATTTTTAATGTTTTAAGGGTACTCCACATGTTTTTTTACAGTGGCTGCACCATGCTGCATTCCTTTCAATACTGTATAAAGGTTTCAATGTATTTACATCCTCTTCAACACTTGTTATCTTTTTGAATTTTTTGTTTGTTTGATAAAAGCCATTCTAATAGGTGGGAAATCATATCTCATTGTAGTCTTGATTTGCATTTCCCTGATGATTAGTGTTATTGAACATCTTTTCTTACACTTGTTGGACATTTGTATACCTTCTTTAGAAAAATATCTATTCAAGCTCTTTGTCCAATTCAAAACAGTCTTGAAAAAGAGCAATGCTGGAGACATAACATTTGCTGATTTCAGAATATGTTACAATTCTATAGTAATTAAGATAGTATAGCAGAGATTAATATCCAAAATGCATAAGGAACTCCTAAATCTCAATAGCAGGAAAATAAATCATCTTCTTGATGATGGAAGTTTCCAATTACTCATAGCCACTTTAAAACCACGACACATGTATTTTCACATATCTTCAGATACATATTAACATGCTATGCAATTAAACAAAATTTCTAAAATTACATTATTTCCTCTTATTTTTGGCCATAAGAGTATTTATTCTAAATTCTTTGACTCAACACAAGAAAAAGATGGAGATAATGCAGGTTGTACATTTTGTAAGTATACTGCATATAAACTTAATCATGAATTAGGTGTATACTTACAGGAAATTTATAGATGAAATATTTTCTATCAAAATTATAGGAAAATAATTTGGTAACACAAAATGCATTCTCTTAACAAAATTACTTCATATTATTTTATGGCACTTCCAATCATAGTATAAGTTTATTTTTCAACTGGAGAATAAACTTACATATGTGTTTTATTGACTTCTCAGTATTTTATATGAATTTGTTTGATATTCTCCTTCAAAATTGAGACAGCACTATGTCTAGGAAATATAAGAAGATTTCTAGATATCACCCAGGCTTTGAATCTCCATAGTGAATACATAATAGGGATTAACTTCTGAATCATTCTGGTGTCAACTCTGTTAGAACTGGCTCTGAGGACATTAAATGAATTTGCACTACCAGGACTTGAGCAGTGAAACCTGTCCTGTGTGGATTACAAGAAGTTGTTTTAGTCTTCTGTCACATTAAATTGCTCTTCATTTTTTTAACCTAACCCTCTGCATTTACCTGGGAAATGTGATTATTTCCTAAAAGCAAGGAAATATTCATATACATTTTGCGTCTTTCATATTTTTATTGCTCCCATAAAAGCACCACATATGAAGAAATACTTATTTTAAGATACTGTACTGGGTTCACAAAATCTAATTACTGGAAAAGTGATATGATAGATTAGCAAGTGTAATTGAATGCTTTTCTTTATTTATGTGTATCTCTAACTTTTCTCTATAAATGTCTTCTACATTTTGTAGCACTATTCTGCTTCAGGAGCTAGCATTTATAACTCAGTTTCATTGTCTTCTTTACATTACTTTTTCATAAACCTATTATTTTAGAACACTGTAATTTTCATACAATGCCATGGAAAGATGACTGATTTTATAAGGAAAAATTATATCCATTTATTTTAAAATAATATATTCAATTTTAATTTTTAATAATTTTTGTGCTGCTACATCAACATTGATTCTGAATTTTAATATTATCCTTGATGTAAAAGAGATGCTTAATCCAAAGGAGAATTCAATTTGATTACTTCAGTGAATCTGAAATTTTCAATCTATTCTTTCCACAGAGCCCATGATTCCTCTTTACTAAGAATCACTCATTAAAAATAAAATACACAGTTGCATCATCGAAGTGGATTTTAAAGGGCCAAAGTGAAAAATACTGGAACATCACTGATATCCCCAACTATAGTCTTCTACTTCTGAAAAAGGAGTAATTTCTATTGCCTGCCTGACTTCTAAATTAAAAAAAGAAAGAAAGAAAAATAGGAAAGGAGAAAAAAATGCTTTTGTACATAAGTTTTTTTTTTCCCTGAAATTGTTACTGACATACCTGGAAGTTAGCAATATCACTGCAGCATTCTAAAGCTGTCCTGCTTACAGTGTTGTTTTTTTTTTTTTTAGAAACTTGAAATAAGAGTTGCATACTGACAGCCAAATAAAATAATTAACTGAACTCTCAACAATCCAGGTTGCTATTTAAATGAGTCTTGGCATCCTGAACTATTATGGTGGGTAGGTAACACGATGAAATATTTCCACTGATAACGGAAAGTTGTTTCTAACCTATTTGAATACATTAATTGCTTTGAGTGGACAGCAGTAAAGAAATTGCAGTTTGTCATGCTACTTTTCCAACATTTTAATATTAACTGGTCTCATAAACTCTGAAACTAAATGATATATTGCTTCTCTAATAAAACAGATTTGCAAGTCAATATAATCTCTATTTTCAAAATTGAAGATTTGTTTTAGTAGAGAATCAATTATGAAAAATTATAATATTTTTTCTCCTTAAAGGCATGAATCTTTAATAAGGTGACATCAATTTAGAAACAATTCTTTCTCTAGAAATAATATGTACCACTTATGGTTGAGATGCTGTGCATGCTTGTACAAATTTTACTGTGCACAATTAAATTGGGCCTACATGTGAATCTTATAAATTTAATATTAATTATTCTGGAAACACTATGTGTTAACCGTTGCTGCTCAGTTTTTTCAAATAATAAAACTGATGTCAGACTGAGTATACAACAATATCTTGTGAGCCTCCTTTAAACTAATGGCAAATCTCCAGAGAAGAGTGAAGGTGTAAATCATTACCCCACAAACACAACAGCTTAGAGGTAGGGTCAGGGGCAGGTTGCTAAAGTTGTTATAGGGGGATCAAAAGCTTTTACTACAAGAGATTAAGCACAGAGTCAGTCTGGCATCTCTTCTATAATCAGGCAATGTATTAGCCCAGATTTATCAAGAACCAACTATGTGTCAGCCACTATACCAGAAACTGCAGCTATACAGGCAAAGAAACATGGTTTCTTCTCTGGAATATTCTTCAGTGCAGATGAGAAGATCATAGTATACAAATAATAACAACAATGAACTGAAGTACTGTAGTAGAGAAATCTACGAATTTCTCTGGGGACACAGAGAAGGTGAAAAGGTTCTTTTTATAACAGGCGTCTTCCCTCTGATTCTAATCCTTTAGTTTTCTGTTTTCTTCCATGCTCCTTTAACTCTTCTCTTTCTATATTTTACCTGATTAGATAAAGTCCATCTCTTCTTTGCACATAATTGTATTATTAACATCTCACTTAATTACAGTAGAATACAGAACCACATAGTTCATTTCTTAAGCACAATGCAGTACATGCATGCATAGCTTTCCTTGTCTTTTGCCTAAGCTTTTGCTTTTCTCGTAAGATAATGTGAAAATCCAGCCAAATTTTCACCTAAATTCTCTGCTTTCCATTGCTCTACTAGTCCTACGTATATTTCACACATAAATAGTTTTCAAATATAAACCTCTAATAATTTTTTTATTTACTCAAAAATATTTAGCTACACATTTTTGTAGTGAATAACCACATTTTTGTTTCCATACGCACCTGTGTGGGAGTTCCTTTTGCATATAAAACCAAAGCAAATTTTCTGAACCTGAGGCCATGAGTTCACCTAATCTGAACAAGTTTTAAAAGATTATTCTTCAATATAGTTACATCTATCAGCACTTGTACCAGCGAGTCATAAGAATTACCATATGTTCACATAATCGCTAACAAATGGTTCATCTCACTTTGTAATTTTGCAACTCAAATGACCATACACAATTTCTCACTAATATTTCTGTTTCTTTGGTTTCTAATGTGTTTACTGTTTGGATTTCTCCCTTCATAAATTTTCTATTCATATTACTTGCAATTTTAATATTACAGTATCTTCTTTTCTTGCCAAACTGTAGAAAATGTCTTGATATCCTATATATTACCTACTGGTTGTAGAAATTATAGATACCTCTTCCAAATTTATAATCTGTCATATGTATACCTGGGATGCTTTATTATACAGAAGAACTTCACTTTATTTAATCATAGTCATAGATTTACCTTAAGGTTGTGCTTTGCGGATTTTAGAATTTCTTCCTTACCCCTAGATTACAAATATATTTTTATATACAATATATATTAACTGGATACTTCATCCTTCATATTTATTCTTAAACGTAAATCACTTTAGGACATGGCGTCATTTAAGAAACAAGTTGAATGTTTCTCCACATAACTTACCTTTCTGAACACCAATGTCAAAAGAATTCTCTACTCATTTATAGGTCCATACTGATTATACATTTAAATTCTACATAAAGAAGTAAATCCAGAATGGTGGAGTACAGTTCTCTGAAAATATAATCCTCCACAAGAGCAATGGCAACAATGGCAACAATTTTCAATATTAGTTTTTTAGGAATTTGGAAATTAACCAAAATTTTTCAAAAATCTCGTAAATATTTATTCAACGAAAATGTCTGAATCCAAGGAAGAACAGTAAGCTTTGTAGCATTTTAACTTGTTCTATCACCATCTCCTTCCCCCTAACTGCTGTCGCCTTGAAAACCAACAGCCTAACAATTATGGGAGCTGTGAAAACAAGCAGTCTTCCAGCCACTGGGGAGAGCAGAACAGTTTCTGAACTCTTTAAGAACTCATCCTCAGAAAATTGTAGCGATTTGACTTAACTGTGAGCTCCCTGAAAAGCTTCAATCTTTGTGGTTGTTTCTGACTGGACTCAGAATTCACTCTGCAAACAGCACCATCCTGTTTGCATTCCTCAGAAACAATCAGTGGCAACTGTTGAACATTTCAGCTCCTAAGGCAGCAATAGCAGTTGTTTAAAAGGTTGACCAATGATCTTAAGAAGAAAACCTTTTTCTTTTTTCTTTTTTTTTTTAATATACAGTTTCCATAGGGCTTTGAAAAGCTCTGACTGATTCCAAGAAATCTAGAAGTTCATGTCCATGTGCTGGTCTTTGTGTATGACCAGGGAAAACCTGAGAAGGTCCTAAACTCTCTCATGTCTCACTGACCTTGAGGCTGTATACAAGCAAGTAGTGAAGACTAAAGCAAAGTTGTTAAACCCCTAGGCTGCCTGCTGGAGTGGTTAAAATATTCCCTAATCCACACAGAGCCTATTGACAAAAGCTGGGAGATTTATTCGTTCAAAGCATTTAAGAAAACTTCTGTTTCTTAACATAGACTGTCAATCAAGGGTTCTATTTAACACTATTGTTCAAAAGTGAAGAAAGATAAGACAATCCATGGTAAAAACAAATTTCAGAATAGGTGTAGAGAAAGAGGGTATAACAAATTTATCTCATCTTTACCAATTGATTCTGTTTCAAACATTGTCAAACAGAAAGGTAATTGAGCAGAGATTTCAGTAGCCACATGTGACAAACGAGGCTTTACAGAACAAGGCCAGTAAAATCACCACACAGAAAACACAAACAACAACAATAACAAAAATAAACAACAAAAACCCTGGGAAGAAGTATTTGGATTTCAAGTGTTACACACTGTTTTATTTAAAATTCCAAAGAATTTGGGGACATGCACAGATCAGAAAAGTATGCCATGTATGCAGAAAAAATAAAGCAGTCCAAAGAAAATGTCTCTGAGGAAGCATATACTTAGTACTCTAAATAAATGTGTGATTTACTACATGAAATCTTTAAATAATTTGCTATAAATGCATTAAAAAACTAATATAAACAATGTCTAAAGAAAGAAAGGAAAACATGAGAATAATGGCCCACCAAATATAAAATAACAGTAAAGGAATAGAAGACATATTTAAATTCAAGAGAAATTTTGAGTTGAAAAGTATAAAAACTGAAAGGAAAAAATAAATTTACTAGAGGAGAACAATGGTAAATTTGAACTGTTGGGTTGCCTATCTTTTAGGTAGGATAATTGGAATTATCAAGCCTGAGGAACAGAAAAAAAAGAAGAATGAAGAAAAATGAATCAACTCTCAGACACCTGTGGAACAACATCAAGTGTGCCAATAAATGCCTAAAGGAAATTCCAAAAAAGGGGAGAAAGAGAAAATGGTGGAAAGAATATTTCAAAAGATAATGGCCAAAATCTTCTTAAACCTGATTAAAAGCATTAACCTGAACATCCAAGAAATTCAACAAACTCTGAGTAGGATAAACCCTAAGTTACATACCTACACACATCATAATCAAACTGTCGAAAAACAGAGAATCTTGAAAGCAGAAAGAGAGACACTACTAATTATGAGGGAATCCTAATAAGATTAACAACTGATGTCTCATCAGAAACCATGGAGCCCAGAGATACTGGAATGATATATGAAAAGTGCTGGAAGAAGAAGACTGTCAATCAAGGGTTCTATTTAACACTATTGTTCAAAAGTGAAGAAAGATAAGACAATCCATGGTAAAAACAAAATAAAACAAATTTCAGAATAGGTGTAGAGAAAGAGGGTATAACAAATTTATCTCATCTTTACCAATTGATTTGTTACGGTATCCTTGGTACATTTATCAATCTCTTCTTTTTGCCAAGTATTCTCCTAGAAGCATTAAGAAAAGCATAGGCCACGTTAAAAAGGCAGTTTTCACACATTATAAACGAAAGAGCATACCATTGGAGGCTAGAAACCTCAGATTCTTTTTTTTTTTTTTTTTTTTTTGGAGGAAGTCTCCCTCAGTCGCCCAGGCTGGAGTGCAGCAGCGCCATCTCGGCTCACTGCAAGGTCCACCTTGCGGGTTCACATTATTCTCCTGCCTCAACCTCCCAACCTCCCAAGTAGCTGGGACTACAGGGCGCCCGCCACCACACCCAGCTAATTTTTTGTATTTTTAGTAGAAACGGGGTTTCATCGTCTTAGCCAGGATGGTCTTGATCTCCTGACCTTGTGATCCGCCCGCCTCGGCCTCCCAAAGTGCTGGGATTACAGCGTGAGCCACCGCGCCTGGCCTAGAAACCTCAGATTCTAAATGCAGACTTATAAAGTAGCTCTAGAAGCTAGGGTTGCTTCTGGGTTTTCGTTTGCATGTTGTGATGGAGGACGTTATGCTGGATCAGTGATCCTCCATCTTTTTTTCCTTTCTTGCTAGCCAATCTGCGGAAGATGTCACACTCCATGAAGTACATTTTCTCAAGATGATATTTTCTCAGTAAGGGTAGGTTTAGGGTCATAACAGAATCAGAGTTAATGTACAGATCGTGTCTGTGATATTTACTATTGTAAGTTTTTAAATGAATAAATAAGGGTAAGATATATTCAAGTGGTTTTCCAATGTATTATACTGTATTACAATAAATTCTATTATATCAAATAAGATCCTATATAAAGTTAGGAACTTTATATAAAAGTTGATCAAATTTGATAAAATAAGAACCTATATAAAGTTAACATTTTATTTTATAGAATACTCCAACTAATGAATAAATAAGAAATGGAAGAATTAGAGAGTCACTGTTTTGCAATCCTGCTAATTTTGGATGACAGTGTGATGGGAATATAGAAGTTTATTATTTTATTTTTCTTATTATTCTATCTCTTTAGAAGTTTCCATAATAATTTTTAAAAATCCTATAAAGACCTATACTTGCCTCTGATATTTCTAATTAGTACTATTGGCCTTTTTCTGGTCCTCTGCCAACAGATACAGAATTGATTATAGTCGTTATAGTATAAAAAGTATAGGCCAGGCATAGTGACTTACGCCTGTAATCCCAGCACTTTGGGAGGCTGAGGTGGGTGGATCACTTGAGGTCAGGAGTTCGAGACCAGCCTGACCAAGATGGTGAAACCCGATCTCTACTGAAAATATAACAATTAGCCAGGTGTCATTGTGGGCACCTGTAATTCCAGCTACTTGGGAGGCTGAGGCATGAGAATCACTTGAACCCAGGAGGTGGAGGTTGCAGTGAGCAGAGATCTCACCACTGTACTCCAGCCTGGGCAACAGTGTAAGACTTTGTCTCAAAAAAAAAATTATAGCATAAATGATTGACTATCCTGACTGATATTAATATATATAATATATTATATTAGTATATAGCATATTATAATATCAGTCAGGATAGTCACTCATTTTCACTTTTGTTTTTCAAAGTAGACATATATTATGAATATTTCTTATTATTATAATTTTTAGAATACATTTGTCAATTTTTAAAGTCCAAAAAATACGTTAATTGGCAGTAAATTTATGGATTATTTGGGATAATTGACAGTTTTATAATATAGTGGAATCTTACCCAAGAGCGTAAAAATCACCTACATTCTTTATTAATGTTGTAATTGTTTCAGTATATAGCTCTGCATATTCTTGATATGTAAATGTCTAGATATATTTACATATTTTATTGCTAAGAATACAATTTGTTATTTTATTTTCAGATTAGTTATTGTTGGTATAGAGAAATAGTACTGAGTTTTTAAACTTGGTTTTCATCAAGAAATCTTGCTGAGTTTTCTTATTATGTCTAATTGTTTTTTATTTTGGTGGGCTTTCTGTGAAGAAATCATATCTGCAAATAATGCTATTTTTATCACCATTCCTTTCCATCATTACATCTCTTCTTTCTTGTTATTTCCTGAAGTGTCCTTTCTTCTGTTATGGTAAAATATATCACACAGAGATCTTCATTATAGTGCATCATTAGGTTTTATTTGTCTTTTCTCAAGTCATTCACATTAAATGTTCATATCTTATTTTCTTATTTCTCAACTCATTATTTTCTCATCATGTTGGAACATATATTACAATGTAGAAATGTGAAAGTAACTTCTTTCAGTGCTCAAAAAAATTTCAGCTGAATATTGAGGAAGATAATGAAACTGACTCTCACTCCCTTGGAAAGGAGGATTCTGCAAAAGCAAATTATGTAGCCACGTCTGTTATACACTCGGTGTTAACCTGTGACTCCCGCCAAGCAAAAAAGAACTCCATAGAGACTTTTCCTCTTTATATTTCCTAGTTCTGTTGTTTCCAATCCTGTTTAAATTTACTTATCTCTTTTACTTATCTTTGAATATTCAGTGTGTTTTTAGTACATATATGAACACTCAAAAGTCTTCGCTACAAATTTGCTAACTATCCAAAGTTATAAATAAAAATAAACAGAAGGTTCATTTTTTCTTAGTTATTATAGACCTTAATGCTTTTTGTAAAATATATTCAAAAATTCTTCTTCTAAACTGTTTTAGAATATTTTAAAGGTAGTTGTTTGTGTTTTAATGTAAACATTAAGAATTTGTACATTTTCCTTTCCAATATATTGAAGATGGCATACTAGTGTAATCCCCCAAAGCCAAATACCAGTTAAAATGGCTAAATTGTTGAGAGAACAAAAATTAACACAATTAATATTTTGGTTGTTGGTCAAATTATGTTTTTCATGTGCATATAATTTTAGAAATAACCATACTTTTGTTGGTATTTTGTTGTGCTTCATTTTAATATTTCAAATGATTATGGGACTATATAAAAGAATCAGTGAGCTTTGTAAACTAAGTGACATAAGGCAGCCTCACACTATGTATATACATAATTCCTAATTGTGTAACTTTACTTGGATGGTTGTAGTAGTACAAAAATAATTACACTTTGTTTAGGAAAATTTTTTAAAAATTGATTTTAACATTGAAGAATTTTTTATATAACATCTAATGACATTTAACAGAACCAGTGATCATGGGACACAGTTTGGGATATGCTGTTATAAAAGAACCTTACCTTGATTACTGGTTTTTGTCCTCCATCTAGTTTCTATTTTAAAATCCTAATGATTAACAGAAAATCTAACGAAAAAGAAAATCTAATGATTGATAGTGTCCATTTTACTTAACTAAAGACATCGTTATAAAAATCTAATATTAGGTGAGCTAGCATTGCAGTGCATCACACTTAGCAAAGTGCACACAATTAGCAAATTGTGAAAACACAAAAACAGGGGTGGGGAATTCTACCCATGGGCTGAATCCAGCCACACCCATTTATTGAGTTTGTCTTTGGCTGTTTTTACTCAGCAGCAGGAATGAGTAGTCACAAGGGAGACTTCATGGTCCACAAAGCCAAAAATATTTACTATCAGACCCTTTAAAACTTCATTGACCCCGATATGGAATATTTAGGTGTAATTTTTACCTTCAAGATGGTTAGTATCTAAGTAGTTTTCTCTTATACATTGTAAAAGACAGGTGTCTTTTTGAGATATGAAAAGAAAAACAGATTTTTAGTTGCAAATTTTATGATAGACAGTTGGAGTTACTGTTGTATCTTATGTTTACTTGTGATTCATGTTTATATACACTTAGGTCAATGTACCCCTGGAGGTGTATGTTCTACATAATTATGTATCAACAGAAGTTTCTAAATTCCTTTGGACAACTTAAAATCAATAAGCTAATGCCATCTCTACAGTTCTCAACCATTCTTAGATTGAGTTGTGCAAATTATTATAAGTATTTAAAACCATATATTTGGGCGAACATCATCTGACACTATTATAATATTTATCATATTTTAATGATATTTAAAAATATACTACCCAGACTAAATGTGAATATCTTTAGAGCAAGGATTGTGTTTTATTCTTAAATTTTATTATTTCAAATAATCATAAAGACTCAACAAATATTTTGGATATGTTAATAGATACCTGATAGAACCAGATGGCTATGGATTAGTAACAAAAACTACTAATTAGTTGGAATTAAGTTTAAACAAGCTAGATGTGAATGATTTGTACTATAATATTGATGCCCTCAGCCATTCATTTCTTTTTCACTCAAATGTATTGTAATCATTTTTACTTGATGTGTCTCGAAGCTATATGTAATTGCTGAAATCTGGAAAGATGAATGCATTTTACTGAAATGTAAGCAGTTTACTTTGCCATCTGTTTGCTAATTGTGTCAACAAATTCAATTTAGGCATTGTTTTAAAATATGAACAAGTTTCTTCTTACATCTGCCATTTATAAAAATCTATGTTAATATAATAATATAAAAATGATCAGATAAATATTAAAAGGAATTACTAAATTTAGAAAAATGTTTTGAAGTTTTATTAGACCAAGGAAGTATCTAATCACTTGGAAAAAGAGAACTTTGACATGAAAAACTTTTTTTTAAAATGTATAATATTTTCCAATGACCAAAGGGGAAAAGGAATCTTAGAAAACCATGAAAATGTAAGGAATGTGTAATTAAAGTTAATATAATAATACATGTTCTACTTTGTGCTATTTCCTGTATTATATTATAAAGTAAACACAATAGAGTTAAAAAGTTACATTTTCAAATTTTATGCATCATAAATACAACATAATCAGATATCTAGTTCTTACTTTTTAATTAAAAACTCGTTTAATGTTACAGACTGATTAAAATTAGGCCAAATAAGAGAAATGGGTGAGTACCAGGCTGTAAAGAAAAAAAAAATCACAAAGGAAATATTAGAAAGTTTACTGAACTTATCATGCATCAGTTCCATGGATAAGCTACCTTTTCTTTATTGGTTGGTTCAGGGATATTTTAGTTTTTTCCACTTTATAGCTATTACAAATAATATTTTCATGAACATTCATGCACATATTTCAGTGTAACATGTGTTTTCATTTCTTTTGGAAAAATACCTAGGAGTAACATTACTAGTATGGTAACTCTATGTTTAACTTTTTGAGGAATTTCCAAACTGTTTTAGAAACCGTCTGCATTATTTTACGTCTTCACAGGTAAGGTATGAGGACTCTAGTTTCTCCATTTCATCACTTGTTTTCCTTCTTTTTTGTCGTAGCCATCCTAGTGTATATAAAGTTGCACATCATTGTGGTTTGGGTTAACATTTCCCTGATGGCTGATAATGTTGAGTATCTTCATATGTGCATATTGCCATTTGTATATCTTTTTTGAGAGAATGGCTATGCCGATTACTTGTTCATTTTTATTGGGTATTTTGTCTTGATAATATTGAGCTATAAGAGTTCTTTATATATTCTGGATACTCATCTCTTATCAGAAATATGATTTACAAATATTTTCTCCAATTCCGTGGGTTGCCTTTTTACTTTCTTGATGGTGTTCTTTGAAGAACAGAGTTGTTTAACTTTGATGAAGTCCAGGCAATTTAATTTTTGAAAATTCAAACACTTTTGGTGTCAGAGTTAAGAAATCATTGCTTCTTCCATGCTCAAAATACTTATACCTGTGTTTTTTCATGAATTATATTTTTTAGCTTATATTTAGGGCTTTGTATTATTTTGAGTTAATTTTTGCCTTAACATGAAGTAGAAGAACTACTTCACCTTTTTTGTGTGTTTCTATCCAGTGGTACCTGTATCATTTGTTGAAAAAACTGTTCTTTCCCCATTTAATCTTCTTGGCACTCTTGTGAATAACAGTTAATTTTTTTATTGACTACTGGACATTACAGATAACATCCTGTAGAAATGCAGAATTATGTTATTTTTAACTTGAGGTTTTTATTTTAACTGGAAATTTAGTTGCTGGTGGATTTCCTTGAATTTTCTTAGGCTTGCTTTTACACTTTGTTAGTGTAAACCAAAGGAAAGACTAAGGCGTTTCTGAATCCCACAAAATTGGCACTACTAGAATTCCACACTCTGCATTCCCTTAGGATTTGGTCAGGACTTAAGTTTCAGCTTTGTTAGGATGTGGTTTCTATTCCTAGGGCTGTTTAACATCTCAGCTACTTGTTAAAGATATCTCTCCAGTGATGGGGCCAGAAGTCCCCAGATAGTGCTTTTTCTGCTTTTCCCCATGACCAGCCCTGCTCCATTACTACACACTCCTTCAGATGCTAGATTTGGAAAGACCCAAATGGTCTGACTTTTTGCATATATATCCCAGTCCTCATGCACTGGCAGGAGTCTCACCTTGACCCATGGAGCTCCCTCTCTGCCCAGCTCCATCCTCTATAATGCTTCATCCCACAGATTCCTGCCACTTCAGTTGCCCCAACTCATCATTTGCTCTTCAGCCTTTGTGGAAATGCATATTCTGCTGGACTGACTTGGGATTGGTTGGAAAGCTATCCACAGATGTGAAGCTGGAAATCTGTATGGTTAAACTCGAGTTTCCCTCTATACAGAGAACACAGCCTTAAGTTGTCTGTTGCCCATTGCTTGAAAACAGTTTTTCTGTCTTATAGTTCTTGATAGTGGCAGGGCTAACCCAATACTAATACTTTATTATAGCTATTTAATGTACACTTTTATAAGAACCCCTTATAATGGGTATATATTTGTTTACTTTAAGTACTTATTATTTTCACGGGGTATTTATTCCATAAATTATTTGTGATAAATGATGACATATTTCACTATATGTGTAATATCCTGGATTGTTTTTTGTAATTCTGCCTTGGACAATTTTGTAAAATTCAAAGAGAGACCAACAATTCTAAAATGGCAGGAAAAATTACAACATAACTATTTCAATAGCAGAAGGCTAAGGAAAACAGAAAAATGCCTTCTATAAATTAGCTGAATTATTTGAATGCTATTCAAATTACTAGAAATCGCTTACTAAAGAGTACAAATAACACGGTTGCTGAAATGTTAACAAGGGAGAAATTATTCTAAATAAGTAGAGTGCTCAGCTGGAGGAAATAATTAGGTAATGAATGGTTAATTGGTAGAGTAGGAAGTTGGTGTGTAGGTATATTAAAGAAGATTAAAAAGTCTCAAGAGACATGGAGCAAGAGAGAAAGCAATTTGTTGTATTAACCACGACTCTTCCTTCCTCCACGTTTCTGAGATACGTAACATCATCTTTGAAGGAGAAACCTGATATCTTTTATTCACCAAGTGATGAAAATTATGCAAGCCAGAATAGAACTACTTAACACATGCGGCTAGAAGATTATCACAGAAGAAACACATATGTACAGTAGGCCACTCCTGTTCTCACCATTCAGTAGACTATGGGAGAAATAGCACATTGTCTGGTAGAATATGAACACACTTCCCCCAAATAACTTTCTTATGTAGTATTATTTTATTTATGAGATACAATAAATCACCAACTCATATGAAATTCTGCTCGATGGGAAGAGACTCTCTGATCTCCCAAAGACTTTAATTTCTCTAAACTCTCTTGCAAGTTTAAGATTTTATAATCAGATCTCCCAGCCCTATGAACAAGACAGTCTATATTTGTAGGGTTGCCAGAAGATATACAAGACTTCCAGTTAAATTATATATTATATTCATAGAAAGAACTTTTTAAAATATAAGTATGCCCTAAATGTTGCATGAGACGCACAAATACAATAAGTCCTCACTTAACATCATAGATAGGTTCTTGGAAACTGCAACTTAAAGTGAAATGAGATACTGTACAATAAAACAAATTTTACCATAGGCTAATTGATAAAAGAAGAGTTAAGTTCCTACTGCATACAATATGTCTTTTCACTTTAAATCCCAGTTTCCAATAATCTATTACAATACTATAAATTATTTATTATTCACCTGTAGAAACTTTTTGTTTTTTTTTTTTCTGGTTGTTTTCAGTATTTTTATCTTATTTTTTTACAATTTGACTATTTCCCTTCAGTGTTGGATAAAGCAAGTAACTTGCTCCTAACCAAAAGAAAATGGCAAAACTGTAAGGATTTTGTTGATATAGTTAAGACTTCTAATTAGTTGATTTTCAGCCAATAAATGGGAAATTATCCTGGTTAATATGCAGGCATTCTCTGAAACAGGAGACCTGAAACTGTAAAGATGCTATGCTGTTGGTTTGGAAAAAGTGATATGGTAAACCACTATGGAGGGCTTTCCTCTGGGATGTGAAAGCTCAGTCTTATCACCAGAAAGAACTGAATTCTGCCAATTACCTGAGTAAAATCAGTAGATGGCCCCAAGCTCCAGGTGGGAACACAATAGTCAACATCTTGGTTTAAGCCTTGTGAAGAAAAGGAATCACGTAGGCTGTGTCTGGACTCTTGATCCAGGGAAACTATGAGATAATAAATGTATGTTGTGTTAAGCCACTAAATTTGTGGTCATTTTTAATGCAGTTTAGAAAACTAATACAGAAACTTCAGTGCCAAGCATAAATAGTTGGATGTGATTACACTTTCACTTATTGTATGTAGATATCTTCATCTAGTCCAAGTGTTGTTTTCTCTTCTTCCTAAAACACATCGTTAGATAAAATACAGATGAACATAAAAAAGTTTTATTCTCACTAATTTTCCCTTATATCTGTAACTTTTCTCCCAGATTAAATTATAAAAGTCCAAAGAGTTTATCCTTATTTGTCTCCCAGTGTCACCTGTCACGTGGCTGAGTTTATTCTGGTATTCAATCAATATTTGCTGATTATAAAAACAAAACCATAAACTCAGTGGATTGGACATTTCATAATTAAATAAATAAAACAATGGTGTAAATAAACCAAGAAAAATGGTTAATTGGCTAATTTGCAATGCTAACTCATTTAAATAAGGTAAAATGATTTCTGCCTTTTACTGAAATCTTTCCTCTTACCCTCTTATTTACATATTTGCATAAGTCCTCTTCTCTAAAAGTTTTTAAGTTAATTTTAATAATATATTTCTCTATATTTTCATATTGTTTAATTTTCTCCCATTTTATTAATGTTTTACTTTAATAATTAGAATCATATTCTTCTATTTTATTATGTTCAGAAAGTTTTTAAATATATTAATCTGAGAATTTTGTGTATAGCAATATTTTATTTGTATTGCTCTGATTAAGTTTTTGTTAATATAAGCTAAATATAAAAATGGCATCAATATGAGCTTTTGGAAATCTTTAAAGTCTACTGCAATTGCATGTAGATGAAGTATATTTAAATTTAATTAGTGTTATACTTATTTTTAGTAGAATTCATATGCCTCTTTTTGGCTAAATATAAACACTATACTTAAAAAAATTTAACATCTTAATACTTAAGAATTTTAGATATCTATGCATAAGAAAACTAATATCTGTAATTTATTATATTGGTTAAAGTGCAAACCTGAAGTAAGCATTTTACATACACAAAATAAATTAATGTTAATAACTCATGAAAATGAGGTTTGAATTCTGAATATATTAGTCCAGCCTGGAGAAAGATAATTATTTAAACTGTAAAGAAATTTGGAGTAATAAAAGGTAAACAGAAAACTGTAAAATAGAGATGTTTCATTTTACACAAGTATTTATGTAAATTTGGCCTTAGACTTTAAGGCCAACATAAATTTAGTGTGTGAAAAATTTAATGTAAGGTTATGCTACTTTAGAAAGAATTTGATCATGTGCCCAGTACTGACATCCTATAGCTAATTTAAACTGAAAACATTTACATATTTCTGGCTTCAGACTGCTAAATTGAAATGTGTAGGCTCTAATTGCATTCCAAAAATTATTTGTAGGGAGTTTAAGAAAAAGATCTTTGAAATCTTGTTGGAATGCTGTTTATATATTAAGTATGTCAATATGTAATGTGACTAAATCAGTGAATCTACAAATCAGTTTCAAGGGAAGAACATCTGTGAAATCTGAACATCTGTGAAATTCTTTTACAATCATCTTAAATTTTATTTAGAATTGCATGTGGGTGTCTTGAGTGTCCCCAGTTATTCTCTTGAACTTATTGCTATCTCAATCTGCATGTCATGCCACTAATCTCTTTTGATTGTTAATCAGTTTCACTTTGAGATATGAGGATCAGACAAAATTCAATATGTTTGAAACCAAACTCACTCTTCCTGTGAAATGGACCATCTTCCCTGAATATCTGATTTATGTACTTAGCCATTAACCAAGATCAAACATATTTTTTCTGAATTTCACCACTGATACCTTCAATTGCTTGTCATATCTTGCTAATTCTTCCTTCAAATTGTCTATTATATCTGCTAGCTCCATTTTCTCACAACACATATAGAAATACACACATTCTATTTCCATTTTTCATTAAGGCCTGATAAATCATTAATTTTAAATAGCTTGGAAGCTTTCTAATTCTTTCTAAGCTTTCCTCTTTAATTTATCCTGCATATAAATATCAAATTAATCTTATAAGATTTCTTCATGTCATTTTCTTACTCAAACAAAAGCAATAGTATTCATTTAACTTACTATCCAACATTTTACAATGTTTTCAAGACTCTTTCTATATCACAGTTTCTAACCTCTATATATGAATTTCATTTATTAGTCACCTCATACTGTCCTTTTGCATTCCACATGGTAAATCCTAAGTTCCCCAGATTGGCTTTTTATTTTATGTATAACAAATTAAATTTGTTAACATTTGGCTTTGAAAACTTAAAAGCCCTACCAATTATTACTAAAGAAATCTTAAGAAAATACATTTCTCTCATGTAGCTCAGGAAAGCAGTTTCTATTCTCTTATTATGAAAGCATTCTTGCCAAATGTCATTTTTAAAAAGCCACTTTAAAAGTCACATGGACCTTAAGCATTACTGGTTTGTGCAGTAATGCTTTTTCTGCTAAAAAGTCCTGATATTGAGAAAATATTTGAAAGGTGTTTTACCTCACCAGGAAGACAGGGGGGGAAAGGTAACCAAGGGAGAAGTAACAACTTGTGGTAAAGGTACAACCTTGTGTAAAACTGTGGAATGTTCACAGATCACTGAACCATGTTGGTCTATGGGTTGAAGTGAAAAACCAGGGCACATGATGAGTTTTGAAAGGTAAAGGAGTATGAATTATGTAAGTCTTAGGGTTAAAAAGAACTAAAGGCCAGGTATTTATTTACTATCATTGAAAACAGAAAAGTAAGTCATCACAATTTTCTGTGACTTTCCGTGGGATACATAAATGTAGTATTGATCATTAAATAAAAGATAACCTCTGAATATCTTGTTCAAATATAATTTAAACTTAATATGTTCTAATGTTGTAATAGACATAGGGATATAAACTCCTCACATTTTGGTAAGAGAGACAGACAAGAAAATGACAAATAACAATGTGGCATAGCGTATATGTTTATTGTCCATAAGATAATTTTAGAATAAAGAAATAGAAAAAAATAGAGAAAAAATGCATATAGATAAAATAATCTGAAAAGTTAAGTGTATGTGAGTAAAGAGGGAAGAGAAAATCAAGGAAGAAAAACTAAAAAATATGCTTATCAGTTAAAAAAAAAAGCCATCACTGGCTGAAAAAATACAAATTCGTGAGTATGAGATGTCTTGGATAAGTATTACTAGTTACGAAAGCGGATGGCAATGGTGTTATGATTTTGGAGCTTGATTCCCTAGGTATTTCCAGCCTTAAACTTGATGTAAAACTTGATGTGAAGATTTGGGCTTGTGGAAAGTTAAGTCCCCGATAATTTGGGATATCTTTTGTTATTGCATTGTAATCTAATCAAGGCTGACTCATACATTAAGCACAGTACAGACAGTGCCTAAGGCTCATATTACTTTAGGGACCTGAGAAAATGTCTTCATTCCTTTAAAATTGGAATAAAAATTATTATATTCAGGCCTGGATATATTCATCTTTACTCTCTATGCGGGTCATAAAATATAATAATTTTTATGGAAGATGGGACCACACTTGTCTCAGGACTTATGAAAGTCATAATGTGGCTCAAAGCCCTTTCTGAATAATAGGAGTTGAGACCTTTTTGTTGGATGTAGTCATAACACAAACATAAAATAATTGGAAATGACAAGGTGTCAAGTAGTCAATTGCTAAGAAAATTGTAGGAATGAAGAAACTTCATTTATATTACATAGTAATAAAACATTTGATAAAACTGTCACCTGTGACAGTACAGAAAGCTTATTATGAACTTAATTATGAACATATTATGAACTTCATAATATCCATAGTGTGTTGATTTGTATTGGCTATGTTTGAAAAATTAATAGAGGAAAAATGAACTCAGAAAATACTGTTTCTATTTTAAGCAAAACTGAAACAAAGTAAAAAATACACAAATCCAGAAACTTGTAAAGATGAAAGAGGAAATTGATACACAAACTGTAAAGGATAATATTAAGAACCACTCAAGAAACAGACTTGAAGAAAATATCAAATAAAGGGTATAGTTATTACCCCTCCTATTAAAACCAAATGAATTAAAATATCATTCAGTAATTCAAAAGGGGAAATCTTAGTATATGCAACATATCTGAATCTCAGAAACATTACAGACAGTATAATATCTGATTCTACAGATTATATTCTGTAAGTTTGCATTTACAGGAAGTTCAATAAAAATCAACGGTCATCAGGAGCAGCTACATGATTTTATGCCCCAGTATAACAGTACAAAATAGAAATGCAAAGTCCTCTTTTTTTTTTTTTTTTTTTAAAAAACTCTCTTGGAGGATCTTGCTATGCTTCCCAGGCTGAAATGCTGTGGTGATTATACCTTACTGCAGCCTTAAACTCCTGGGCTGAAGTGATCCATCCACCTCAGCCTCTCAAGTAGCTGCAACTACAGGCACAGGCACATGCCACCACATGTGGCATTTTTAAAACACTTTTTGTAGAAATTGAATTTTGCATTGTTGCCCAGGCTGATCTCAAACTCCTGGCTTTAAGCAATCCTCCTGTCTCAGCCTCTCAAAGTGTTGGGTTTACAGGTGTTAGCCACCACTGCCAGACACATTGACCTTTTGTATTGTATTTTTGTTTCAATTTTATTTCTGCTCTGATCTTTATTATTTATTTTTCTCTACTTATTTTCTGTTTGGTTTGCTCTTGCTTTTATCATTCTTTAAGATGCATCAAAGGCCAGGCATGGTGGCTCACATCTGTAATCCCAGCACTTTGGGAGGCCGAGGAGGGCAGATCACCTGAGGTCAGGAGTTTGAGACCAGCCTGGCCAACATGGCAAAACCCTGTCTCTACCAAAAATACAAAAATCAGCCAAATGTGGTAGCGGGCACCTGTAGTCCGAGCTACTTGGGAGGCTGAGGCAGGAGAATCACTTGAACCTAGGAGGCAGAGGTTGCAGTGAGCCGAGATCACACCACTGCACTCCAGCATGTGTGACAGAGCGAGACTCTGTCTCAGAAAAAACAAAAAAACAAAACAAAAGAAACAAAAGATGCATCATTACATTATTTATATGAAGTTTGTCTTTTATGATGTGGATGCTCATTACTCATTGTTATAAACTTTGCTTTTAGTACTTCTTTCGTTATATCCCATAGGTTTTGATTTGTTTCAAGAAACTTTAAAATTTTCTTCTTATTTTATTACTCATTGATCAATCAGGAGCGTATCGTTTAATTTCTACATGTTTATATAGTTTCCAAATTTCCTCTTGTTACTGATTTCCAGTTTTACTCCATTGTGGTTAGAGAAGATACTTCATATTATTTCAAATTGGGGATAATGTTTTAAAACTTCTTTGTGACCTTACATATGGTCTGTCCTAGAGAATGATGCATGTGCTGACAAGAAGAATGTGTATTCTGCAGCTATTAGATGAAATGTTCTGCAAATATCTCTGAAGTCCATTTGGTCTATAGTGCAGATTAATTCCAATGTTTCTTTGTTGATTTTCTGTCTGGATGATCTGTCCAATGCTGAAAGTGGGGTGATGAAGTCTCCAGCTATTATTGTATCTCAGTCTATTTCTCCCTTTAGCTCAAATAATATTTGCTTTATATATCTGGCTTCTCCAGCGTTGGGTTCTTCCATAATTGTTATATCTTCTCGCTGATATGTTCTCCTTATCATTGTACAATGACCTCACTTGTCTCTTTTTACAGTTTTTGTCTTGAAATCTATTTTATCTGAAATACATATAGCTACTCCTGCTCTTTTTTTCGTTACAATTTGCATAAAATATATTTTTACATCCCTTTATTTTCAGTCTATGTATGTGTTTATAGGTGAAATGTGATTTTTGTAGGCAATAGATCATTAGGTCTTGTCTTATTTATTCATTCAGTTATTCTGTATCTTTTGATTGCAGTTTAGTTTATTTACATTCAATGTTATTATTGACAAGAAAAGACTTACTATTATCATTTTGTTATTCATCTTCTTGTTATTTTGTGGTCTTTTCTTCCTTAGTTTCTGTCTTACTTTGTGTAAAGATTATTTTCTCTGGTGTTATGTTGTAATTTTGTGCTGTGTGTGTGTGTATATGTTATAATTTTGTGCTCTGTGTGTGTGTATATATAATTTTGTGCTGTGTGTGTGAGTGTGTGTTGTATGTTTCTCAGTATGAGGTTACCATGAGGCTTGCAAATAACATCTTTAACTCATTATTTTAAACTGATGACAACTCTGCAAAAATAAGCAAACAAGCAAAGAGAAACACAAAAATTGTATATTGTTATCATAAGCAAAAAAAAAGAGCAAAAAGAGAACTAATAAAAATATACATCTTAAAATTTTCCCTGCTTTTTTAACTTTTGGTCATTTCTATTTATATCTTATAGTACTGTCCATGTCTTGAAAATTTATTGTAGTTATTATTTTTGATTGGTTCATTGTTTAGTCTTTCTACTTCAGATAACAGTAGTTCACACACCAAAGTTACTCAGTTACAATACTGTGTTTTTCTGTGCAATTCCTATTACCAGTGAGTTTTATAACTTCATATGATTTCTTATTGTTTATTAACATCATTTTCTTTTTGATTGAAGTACTTCCTTTAGCATTTCTTGTAGAACAGGCCTGGTGTCAATTAAATCTCTCAGCTTTAGTGTGTCTGTGAAAGTTTTTATTTCTTCTTTATGTTTGAGGGATATTTTTGCCAGATATAATATTCTAGGGTAAAAGGTTTTACTTATTTTTCTTCAGCACATTACATGTGCCATGCCACTCTCTGCTGGCCTGTAAGTTTTCCACTGAAAAGTCTGCTCCTAGACACGAAGGAGCTCCCTTGTATGTTAATTTGTTTCTTTGCTCCTGCTGCTTTTATAATCTGTTCTTTGTCCTTGACCTTTGGGAGTTTGATTATTCAATATCTTATTTGAGTTAAATCTGCTTGGTGTTTTATAATCTTCTCACAGTTGAATGTTGGTATCTTTCTTTAGGTTTGGGAAGTTCTCTGTTATCGTGCCTTTGAATAAACTTTTGCCCCTATCTCTTTCTCTACCTCTTCTTTAAGTCGAAAACTCTTAGATTTGCCCTTCTGTGGCTATTTTCTAGATCCTCCAGTTGTGTGTCAAAGCTTTGTATTCTTTTTTCTTCTCTGACTGTATGTTTTAAAATAACCTGTCTTCAAGCTCATTAATTTTCCTTCAGCTTGATCATTTCTACTATTAAAAGACTCTGCTGCATTCTTCAGTGTGTCATTTGCATTTTTCAATTCGAGAATTTCTGCTTGATTCTTTTGAATGATTTTCATTCTCTTTCTTAAACTTATCTGATAGGATTCTGAATTCCTTCTCTGTGTTACCTTAAATTTCTTTAGGTTTCCCAAAAACAGATATTTTGATTTCTCTGTCTGAAAAGTCACATATCTCTGTTTCTCCAGGATTGGTCTTTGGTGCCTTATTTAGTTCACTTGGTGGCCTCATGTTTTCCTAGATGGTCTTGATACTGGTGGATGTTCACCTGTGTCTGGGCATTGAAGAGTTAGGTATTTATTATAGTCATCACATTCTGAAATTGCTTGTACCTGTCTTTCTTGGGAAGGCTTCCCAGGTTTTCGAAAGAACTTGAGTGTTATGATCTAAGCTGTGTCTGCATTATGGGCCACCTGAAGCTCAGTAACACTGTGATACTTGCAGACTAATAGAGGTACTGCCTTTATGGCCTTGGATAAGATCCAGATGAATTATGTGGATTATCAGGCAGAGATTCTTGTTCTCTTCCCTTACTTTCTCCTGAACAAATGGAGTCTCTCTCTCTCTGTTGTAAAGTACCTGGGGCTAGGGGTGGGATGACACCAGCATCCCTGTGGCCACCACCACTAGGACTGTATTGATTCAGATCTGAAGTGAGCACATCACTGGGTCTTGCCCAAGGCCCAGTGTAACCACTCCCTGACATCTGCTGATATTGGCTCAAGGGCCTGGGGCTCTATAATCAACAGTTGGTGAAACCAGCCAGACTTGTATTCTTCCTTTCAGGGTGTCAAGTTTCCCCAGACCTCGAGTGGGTCCAAGGGTGCTGACTCTGAGCCAGGGACTGGAATAGGAAACCTTAGAAGTCTACCTGGTATTCTATTTTACTGTGGCTGAGCTGGCACTCAAACTATGCTGGCACTCAAACTATGAGACATATCTTTCCCACTATTCCCTCCCTTTTCTGCAGTCAGAGGAGCCTCACCCAGTGGCCATCACCACTGCCCCACAGGGAGCATTGTCAGGCTACTGCTGATGTTCCCTTTAGGTCCAAGGGCTTGTCAGTCAGCTTGTGATAAATGCTACCTTGCCTGCAACTTACCCTTCAGGGAAGTGGGCTCCCTTCTGTGGGCAGGCATCAGCTGAATTCAGGCTGGTTTTGATTTATTTGTGACAGAACATCCTTGAATTCAATCTAATGTCTCACAATTGTTGTGCTCTCCCTCTCCCAAGTGCACAGTTTTTCTCTCTCAATGCCACACAGCTGCTGTTGGAGATGGGAGAGGAGTGGCATCCCTGATTCAGGGCTCTTTCCTACCATCTTTAGTTCCTCTTTTCATGATATGAAGTTAAAACCAGGTACCATCAGTGCGTATGTAATTTTTGGTTCTTATTAAGGTGCTTGTTTTGTCTAGATATTTGTTAAATTGGTGTCCTTTCAGTGGGGCCATGTTCAGTGAAGCCTTTTGCTTAGCCATCTTGTCCATCTCCTCTGCTCTACTTTCTAATTTCAATAATTTTAAGCAAATTTTCTTCAAAATTGCCTTCTCAACAGGTTGCCACATCCTTTTGTTTTATGCATATTTTGATAACATATTCAAAAGATTGTATTTTATTATTTAAATTGCCTCAATAGCTTTAAATATGCAGGACCTTATCTCATGACAGGTAGAGACAGTAAAGAAACAAAATCATACTGTAATGATCTTTCAAAGTATTCATGTCAATTTTATTCTCACATTTTATTTTATTATCTCTAATTTCCATCTTCCTTGGAACATCTTAGCTATACTTTATTGTAAAATTTATAGCATAATCACTGTGTCAAGTTAAACATTATAAGTACACTGATTTGGTCATATTGCTTTAACCTTTAGAAATTATAGCAATAACCTCATAAAAATAAATTCAGCAATTAGGCTCAAATTATGGCTATGTATTTTGCTTAATAGTTAGTAGTTTATTAATTAATATGAGAGTCATATAATAAAATATGAATCCTTATTTTCCTAAAAAATATTTATGAATAAAACTCAGTCTTACTGTATAAGTATATAGCCTATAACTTACTGACTGACATTAACAGACCCAGCCTGAAGGTAGAGAATAGGTATATAGATCACCTAATAACAATGATTGTACATTATTAATTTGTACACAGTAGTGGTAGTGGATACGTACAATAGACAGACTGTTGCATTTTTTGAAACAAAATAGAGAAAATATCTCTTAAATATTATAATGATTTTTTTCATAAATTAGATATTTTTTTCTTCAAGGTACTTCTAAGTGATAAATAAAGATCACATGGAAGAATTATTATGAATCTCAGAGTACCAATTATTGGTTTTAAAATGTATATTAAATGTTGGAAAAAAGGCTGAAATAAAATACAAGTTTATAAAGGATAAGTAATTAAAGAAAATTTTATCAATAGATTTTTCTTTATGATAAATCCATTATTTATTGGAACCATAAAATAATGTGAACAAGTCATTATATATGCTTATTTTTCTGTTATTCTACCATTTAAAAAATGTATTACCTCAAAAAATAGAAAAATATTTCTAAAAGATAAAATCCATGCTTCGTTGTGTCTTCTAATAGTAAAGCATGAAAATGCTGTGATGTGGTTTGGCTGTGTCCCTCCCCAACCAAATCTTGAATTGCAGTTCCCATAATCCCCACATGTTCTGGGAGGAACACAGTGGGCAGGAAGTAATTGAATCATGGAGGTGGTTACTCCTATGCTGTTCTTATGATAAGGAGTGAGTTCTCACACAATCTGATAGTTTTATAAGGGGCATTTCCCCCTTTGCTCGGCACTTCTCTCTTCTGCTGCGTTGTGAAGAAGGATACATTTGCTTCCCCTTCCACCATGATTAGGTTTCCTGTGGCCTCCCAATCATGTGGAACTGTGAGTCAATTAAACCTCTTTTCTTTATAAATTACTCAGTCTTGGGTATATCCTTATAGCCATGTGAGAATGGACTAATACAGTAAATTGGTACCAAGGGAGTGGGGTGCTGCTATAAGGATACCCAAAAATGTGAAGCAACTTTGGAACTGGGTAACTGGAAGAGGTTGGAACAGATTGGTGGGCTCAGAAGAAGACAGAAAAATGTGGGAAAGTTTGGAACTTCCTAGAGACTCTTTGAATGGGTTTGACCAAAATGTTAATAGTGATATGGACAATGAACACCAGGCTGAGGTGGTCTCAGATGAAGATGAAGAACTTGTTGGAAACCAGAGGAAAGGTGACTTTTGTTGTACTTCAGCAAAGAGGCTGTCAGTATTTTGCCCCTGTTTTAGAGAGTTGAAACTTTGAACTTGAGAGAGATGATTTAGGATATCTGGTGGAAGAAATTTCTAAATGGCAAAGCATTCAAGAGGAAGCAGAGCATAAAAGTTTGGATAATTTGCAGCCTGATGATGCAATAGAAAAAAAAATCATTTACTGGGGATAAATTCAAGCCTGCTGCAGAAATTTGTATAAGTAACAAGGAACTGAATATTAATCACCAAGACAATGGGAAAAATATCTCCAGAGCATGTCATACACCTTGACAACAGCCCCTCCTATCACAGGCCTGGAGGCCTAGGAGGGAAAAATGGTTTCATGGGCCAGGATCAGGGTCCCTCTGCTCTGTGCAGCCTTGGGTCATGGTGTCCTGTGTCCCAGTCACTCTAGCTGAGGGCTAAAAGGGGCCAAGGTACAGCTGGTGCCATTGCTTCAGGGGGTGCAAGCCCCAAGCCTTGGTGGCTTACATGAGGTGTTGGGCCTGCAAGTGCACAAGAATCAAGATTGAAGTTTGAGGACCTCTGCTTAGATTTCAGAGGATGTATGAAAATGCCTGGATGTCCAGGCGAAAGTTTGCTGCAGGGACAGAGCCCTCATGGAGAATCTTTGCTAGGGCAGTACAGAAGGGGAATGTGGGGTTGGAGATGCCACACAGAGTCCCTACTGGGGCACTGCCTAGTAGATCTGTGAGAGTAGGGTCACCATCCTCCAGACCCTAGAAGGGTAGATCCACCAGCAGCTTGCATCATGTGCCTGGAAAAGCCACAGGCACTCAATGCCAGCCTGTGAAAGCAGCTGGGAGGAGGTTTGTATCCTGCAAAGCCACAGGGGCAGAGCTGCCCAAAGCCATGGGAGCCCACCTCTTGTATCAGCATGACCTGGGTGTGAAACATGGAGTCAAAGGAGATAATTTTGCAACCCTAAGGTTTAATGACTGCCCTATTAGATTTCAGACTTCAGTGGGGCCTGTAAGCCCTTTGTTTTGGCCAATTTCTTCCATTTAGAACAGGTGTATTTACCCATTGCCTGTACCCTCATTGTACTGGGAAGTATGTAACTTGCTTTTGATTTTACAGGCTCATAGGCTGAAGGGACTTGCCTTACCTCAGATGAGACTTTGGAGTTGGACTTTTGGGTTAATGCTGGAATGAGCTAAGACTTTAGGGGACTGTTGGAGAGGCATGTTTGTGTTTTGAAATGCGAGGACATGAGATTTGAGAGGGACCAGGGGCAGAATTATATGGTTGGCTGAGTCCCCACCCAAATCTCATCTTGAATTGCAGTTACCATAATCCCCATGTGTCATGGAAGGAACTCAGTGGGAGGTAATTGAATCATGGGGGTGGTTACTCCCATGCTGTTCTTGTGATAGTGAGTGAGTTCCTACAAAATCTGATGGTTTTATAAGGGGCCTTTCCCCTTTTGCTCTTCACTTCTCTCTCCTGCTGCAATGTGAAGAAGGACATGTTTTCTTTCCCTTCCACCATGATTATAAGTTTCCTGAGGCCTCCCCATCCATGTGGAACTGAAAGCACATTAAAACTCTTTCCTTTATAAATTACTTAGTCTCAGGCATGTCCTTATAGCAGCATGAGAATGGAACCATGCTGGAACCAATGATACAGTTTCAAAGTTTTATTTGAAAAAAGCAATGAACCTTATTAAAAGAAATTATTTGGATTACATTTTTATTCCACCAAAGCCAACATTATCGCACAACATCTCTTTTAAGAACCTCTAAATTCAACATTTTATGGATAATAAATAAAGGTATGGACTTACTAAGACAAACATGTTAAGAAAAATTTAATGACACTTTTAAACACAAATTGTTTTATGTGACTTTATGTTTATCATAGCAAATGTTATTTTTTACATATAGGTTAAGTAAGACTTTTTAAAATTATTCTAAATACATATTCAACAATTTTTTTTTGTTTTTTAAGTTAAGGAATGCCTTGATATTTCAATCAATTTCCAATGTAAGCCTATATGTTTTACTTGTGCCAAAGAACAACATACACTTTAGATACCACTATTATTCTTACTGTAAAGGTGAGACAATACTCAATTAAAGGAATTTTTTCTATGAAAAAAACTAGCAAGAATTAAAACTGAAGACAATGATCCCATTTTTGTTACATTGTTGGCATTCTGATTCACTCCAAACTTGTATATTACTTTGTTCTTTTACTTAAATATTTTTCATTAAGTTTAGAGAACTATTGCTATGACACATTCATTATTGGAAACTACAGAATGTACAGTATTCAATGAAATGTTTAAATGCCCAGATATCCTCAGAATAAATATCTACAGAGCCTGACCAGTGATATGCTCTGACTCAAGCCAGATATTCTCTCTGACATATTCTGAAGTTTGACACAAATATTACTCTACATCTAAGACAAAACCCTAAGAACTAAGAATTAAGCTGAGAAAACTAATTATAAAACTGAGTCAAAAATGTATAGTCAAGTTAGAAAACCAGGGAGTCTAAAGCAAGCCAGAGAAGAGAGTCAGGGCTATGCTGGGTGTAGCAGAGGCAAGTCTGTGGTTTACTTGCATCAGTCAGCACATCAGCCCAGCCTGAAGAAACAAGATCGGTTTGCTGAGACACTCATGCATTATTCCATGTATTCGAGACTGAGTTTTGTAATTTTGTTACAGGACAACAAACTTACCAAATGAAAAACTGGTTAAGCATATAGGCAGCTTTCTTTTCAGATGCCACCTAATCTATAAGTTTTTATGCACAGCAAACCTAAAAAGCAGCAGTCCAGAACCCACTGGTATTAATGTGTCATATGAAAGATATCTAACAAAAAAGTGCCTTGTAAATACAGAATGAAGACTAGAACTATTATAATTTGTAGCATTTATGAAAGAGAACTCTAAGTGTGGTATTACTGATCTGAACCTAGTCTTTCTGTCTCTACAAAACCAACTGGAACATACATGTTTCAGTCTCTTTCATTACCTCCATCTACCCCTTTTTAAACTTTATTGTTATCTAGATATGGAAATTTGGAATACAAAACTATTGATACCATGAATACTATCAGAAATGTTAGGGTAGAAAGGATAATTGTTCAAGCAAACAAATAAATTCTACTTTGCCACTGTACGTGTTGCTTAAGATACTGTAGCATTTAATTTCTACCCCAAAATTTAGTGGTATAAATAACACCCACTTTTTTAGGTCACAATTCTGTAGACCTGTGATTTGGGTTTAGTTCAGCTAAGCAGTGCTTCTGCTGGGATTGACTTGACTCATTCATGCATCAGCAGTCAGCTAGCCGTTGAAGTCTTTACTCACATTCTCATATTTGGCAATTGGTTGTCAGCTAATTCAATGATAACAATTGTGTCTCTCTTCCTCCTGGGGGGTCTCATCATCAAATAGGTTAGCTTGGATTGGTTCACCTACTGGTTATAGAGTTCCAAAAGTAGCAAGCATGAAAGCCTCAACTCCCCAATGGTTTGTAAGCTCCTGCTTTTGTCACAGTTGTAATGTCTCACTGGAGGAAGCAAGCTATTCAACAAATTCTGATTCATGGGCTAAGACAAAAAATACAATTTGACCCAGAAATCCATTACTGGGTATGTACCCAAGGGAATATAAACCATTCTATTATAAAGACACATGCACACATATATTCACTGGAGTACTAGTCACAATAGCAAAGACATGGAATCAACCTAAATGCCCATCAATGATAGATAGATTGGATTTAAAAAATGTGGTACATATACACCATGGAGTGCTGTGCAGCCATAAAAACAAACAAACAAACAAACAAAAAACAAAGATCATGTCCTTTGCAGGGCCATGGATGGAGCTGGTGGCCATTAT
Organism: Hylobates moloch; assembly: GCF_009828535.3. NCBI lineage: Eukaryota > Metazoa > Chordata > Mammalia > Primates > Hylobatidae > Hylobates > Hylobates moloch. Next base: position 25,165,520 of record NW_026652293.1, read on the forward strand.
TCTTAGCAAACTAACTCAGGCACAAAAACGAAATACCACATGTTCTCACTTATAAGTGGAAACTCAATGATGACAACACATGAACATGTAGAGGGGAACAACAACACAATGGGGCCTATCAGAGGGTGGAGGGTGGAAGGAGGGAGAGGATCAGGGAAAAATAACTAATGGGTACTAGGCTTAATACCTGGGTGATGAAATAACCTCTACAACAAACCCTGATGACACAAGCTTACCTATATAACACACCTGCACACATACCTCTAAACTTAAAATTAAAAATATAATAAAATAAAATAAAGACGAAAGAAAATAGACTCTGCCTCTGATAACAGAGGAGCAATAATTTGGCCAGAAATAGGAGAGCTCTAACTCAAGATTAACAAGTAGGCAAATTTGTTATCTCATGTAACTAGAAGCCCAGAGATAGAGTATCCTTGAAAATTATTGATTTAGGAGCTCATAAATGACATAAACATTCTTTCAGGTCTTTTCTAACTTGAAGAAATGCTCATGGCATTTAAAGACGTGTAAAATAATGACCAGAGCAGGTCCAGATGTCTCCTTTCACAAAGAAAGAATAAAGGCATCAGGAAATGGGAATGGGAAATAATTTCTGATGAATGGGAAAACTTTCCCAGAATCCCCCAGGGATCTCTTTTTGTTTAACATTGGCTATACTTGTGTTACAAAACTGTTCCTGAAACAATCCTTTTGTAGGAGATGAAATCATAATGACTATCTTATACTGAACAGGTAGCAAGGGATGGACTGATTCAACAATGATTAATTGCATACCTACTATGCAAGTGTACTATACTAAGCACCTGGGATATAACAACGAATTTAATAGTCTCATTTCTCGTGGAGTTTACAGTCTAGTCAGATGGACATATAATAAACAAATAAAAACACATATAATGTACTACTGATAATAAAAGCCACTAAGGAAGGAAGAAAAAGGGTAAAATGAATATGGAAAGCCAGAGAATGGATTGGGGTTTTATTTTTTTATAAGAGAGTTTAGTGAGGTCTTATTGGCCAGGTAACCTTTGATCAGAGACTTGTAAAAAATGAGGTACTATGCCATATGGTTGTCTGAGGGAAATAACTATGCATGCAGAGGGAAAACCACTTGCAAAGACTGAACCTGAAGGAGGCTTATTTGAGGAAAAGAAAAAAAGGCCAATGATCTTTTATAATGAACTTTCACTATAATATGGGATATTTTTTGTCCTCAGTAAGATAATTCCTAATAATATGGTCACATTATTAGAGGTTTAAATGACCTTTCAGAGAAGCTAATTTTCTATGAGACATAATTTTATTCATAAAATTTGTATTTGTGAAATACAGTAATATATATATATTTCTTCATGATGCACAATGTTATGTCACCTTTACTGTAGGCATAGATAAAACTGATAATATGCTTTTGTTTGTTTTAATAATATTCCAGCAGAGATCTTCTTATACAGTCTCTATCTCCCTCTTTCTCTTTCATTCTCTCTCTCTCTCTTTCTCTCTGTGTGTGTGGGTGTGTGTGTGTGTGTGTGTGTGTGTGCCTGTGTGTGTCTGTTTAAATTAAGTCTAACCTAACAAACTGGGACATAAGTTCATTATTTCAATTTGGGTTAAATATCATAGCAAATTTTTAGCACTCAAATTTTATATTCAAAGATAGATTTTGGCTGCTGGCTCTGTAGCACTTTGAGATAAAACGTGTTTATTTAGAAATTATCCTGGCTGTTTTAATAAATCAGTGGTGTTAAGTGTCTTGAAAACAACATAAGTAGGCAGCATATAAGTTCTACTTTTCCACAGTGTCAGCCAAACTCTGCGACTACATACATTTCAGTGCCACAGTATTCATAGCTTATAGAAAACAGGAAAGAAATGGTGTTAGTTTCTTTATAGAATCATATGTAGTCTTGGCAAAGTTGGAATAAAAAGATAACCACTTTTTGAGCATATGATGATGACTTCAAAATTCAAATGTGTACATGTATGATATAAGTTCAACAATAGAATTATCAATAGTCAACCATTTTTACCCTCAAAAAATGGTAGTTTCCCGTGGCTCAATCTAAAATGTGTAAAAATCTGAATATATGGAAAATCCAGGATAATATTCCATCTCTACAATGTTATTGTATATACGAAAAGTTAATAAAATTCTGAGAATATAGAAATAAAAATAAAGTGAAGTAGTAATAAAAATCATCAAAATACTGAAAACCACAAATAACATTTATTATAATTCTTATTCCCTCAGTGAGTCCAAATTACTTAATATGGATCATGCAACTTTTTCAAGTACAAGCTATTCTTATAATTTCTTGTTGATGTTATTGACTTACATGCTGTAATATGCAATACTGGCCTTATGCAATTTAAAGTCCTGAAGTTTGTCCTTTATATCTCTCTTTCCCGTTGGATGTACCTTTCCCTCCTCCCAGAGTTAATTCTTCCAAGATACATAAGAAAACATATTCCACTTTTGTCCTTGAATCTATAATATTGTGAAATATGTATTTGGTTTTCCCTATTTCCTGACATATAACTCCTACAATCCTTGGAATATCCAAAGTGATGTCTTTTTGTATTTAATGATTTGACTAATGGCTGGCAGCCCCAAGATACCTTCAGGATGGAGACTGGTCACAGGGGTTTTATGTCTTATGTGTAAGTCTATAATCTATTTTGAGTTAATTTTTGTATATGAGGTAACATAAGAGTCCAATTTCATGATTTTGCATGCAGATATCCAGTTTTCCCAGCATTATTTATTGAAGAGACTCTTTTCTTCTCAGTTTAATATATATGCATGCGATTATCTCTGGAATCTGTATTCTATCCACTGGTCTATATGTCTATTTTAGGCCAGTATCATACATTTTTATTATTTTTATATTTTAAAATCAGGACGTGTGATGTCTCAAATTTTATTCTTTTGTTTTATTTCATATTTGACACATAATAATTGTACATATTTTGGGGAGTACAGCGTGATGTCTCAGTGCATGTATACAATGTATAATAATCAAATTAAGGTAATTAGTGTATCTATAACCTCAAACATTTATCATTTCTTTTGGTGAGAAAAGTCAATATTCTCTCTTCTATCGATTTTGAAATGTACAATGTATTATTGTTAATTATAATCACCCTACTGTGCAATGGAACACTAGAACTTAAGGTCTTTGTCTAATTGTAACTTTTTACCCATTGGCCAATCTTTCCTCATTCACTCCACTCCACTACCCTTCCAAGCCTCTGGTAAAAACTGCTTTACTCTATGAAAACAACATTTTTAGATTCCACATATGAGTGAGATCACTTGGTATTTGTCTTGCTGTGCCTGGATTATTTCACTTAGCATAATGTCTTCCAGGTTTATCCAAGACATAATTAGAAGTTGGGAAATTTCAGTCCATTCTCCCAACTGCCAGGAAGGGGATTAGTGCTGAAGGTTAAGTTGACAGTAAAGGCCAATGATTTAGTCAATCATGCCTGTAGAATGAAGCTTCCATAAAAATCCAAAAGGACTGAGTTTAGATGGAAAGATAAACATATAGAGATTCCTAGAGTGTGTCTCCATGGAGAGGGCATGAAAGCTTCATGCTCCTTCCCACACAACCTCATACTATGCATCTCTTTACCTATATTCTTTGTAATATTTCCAAATAGTTAACCAGTAAATGTAAGCTAAGTGTTTCGCTGATTTCTGTGAGCCACTCTTGCAAATTCATCAAATCCAAGGAGGGGGTAGTGGGAATCCCAATTAATAGTTGATCAGTCAGAAGTATAGGTGACAGCCTTAGGATTGTTGTCTGAAGTAAGAGCAGTCTTGTGGGACTAAGCCCTCAACCTAGAGGATCTGATGCTGTTTACAGGTAGATAGCATCAAAACTGAATTGAATTAGAGGTCACTCAGCTGGTATCCACTGCAGAATTGATTGACTGCTTAGTGCAGCGGAAACAGCCCCATATATCTAGGATCACAGAAGCATTCTGTGTTGTGAATGGAAGAGGAGAGAAAAGTAGTTTGGTTTTTCCCTTTCAGAGAAACCCATTAAGGACCATTTCTGCCCATAGTAGATGACAAAAAGAAAACCTAGAATTTGTTATTTCAAACTGGAGGGCAGAACATTTTAGTCAGAGTCCTGCCCCAGAAATCTGAATCCAATGCAAATAGACCATTAAGATCAAAAAAGGCAGAAGTAGGGAGCAGTAGCAGGAATAGTTCAGTTCCTTGATCACTGCTACCAGGTCAGACTCAGAATTATGTTTTAAACAACTCTCAGTTCTATTTGTATTAACTCTTTGAATTTAAGCTTTGTTTCAGAGGGAACAAAGACCTTATTCAAGAATGTCAAATAAAAAAGCAACCAGGATAACTACAAATCATTTATCGCTTATGAAACACACATTTTTATTCATGTTGCTATTCAAATAATTTCCTTAATTGAATAGTTAAGGGGCCATACACTTAATTAACATAGCTCCTTAAGTAACTTGAGAGCCAATAAGTGACTTTACCAGCCAATATAGGGAAGGCAGGCGCTGCTTTTTTTCGCATTTTGATAGTCTATGCAATGTCTTTGATTGCTCTTTACTCCCGGCCTGTGCATAAAAATGATATTTTGCTCATGAAAATGCTTCATCCCAATGAGGCTAATGAGGTTAAGGTGTGATATGGTTTGACTGTGTCCTAACCCAATCTCATCTTTAACTGTAGCTCCCATCATTGTCACATATTGTGGGAGGGACCTAGTGAGAGGTATTTGAATCACGTGCGTGGGTCTTTCCTGTGCTGTTCTTGTGATAGTGAATAAGTCTCATGAGATCTGATGGTTTTACAAGGGAGAGTTCCCCTACACAAGCTATTTTTCCTGCTGCCATATAAGACTTCCCTTTGCTCTTCCTTCATCTTCTGCCATAATTGTGAGGCCTCCCCAGCCATGTGGAACTGTGAGTCAATTATACCTCTCTCCTTTATAAATGACCCAGTTTCGGTATGTCTTTATTAGCAGAGTGAAAACAGACTAATACAGGGTGACTTATGACATAGGTGACATGGTCCACAGTCAGCTTGGTGCACTCCAGGGAAGTACAGAGAGACTGACATCATGGTTCTTAATGATTGATGGTGAGGCAGGCTGTATTTTTATGCTAACTGGGTGTTTTAGACATGACCTACCTTTTATTAATCTAGGGTTACATCACTCTTACTACTGCCTTTAACATTCTGATAAACAAGTATGAGCACAACAGACGTTACTCTTTATATATTAAGCACAAGCAGGTGCTTTTAGGAGCAATACAGTCTATCTTTATCAAAGATGCAAAGGATATGAACAGACACTTCTCAAAAGAAGACATTTATGCAGCCAAGAAACGTATGAAAAAAAGCTCATTATCACTGGTCATTAAAGAAATGCAAATCAAAACCACAATAAGATACCATCTCACACCAATCAGAAAGGCTATTATTAAAAGTCAAGAAAAAACAGATGCCCGCGAGGCTGTGGAGAAATAGGAACACTTTTACACTGTTGGTGGGACTGTAAATTAGTTCGACCATTGTGGAAGATAGTGTGGCGATTCCTCAAGGATCTAGAACCAGAAAAACCATTTGGCCCAGAAATCCCATTACCGGGTATATACCCAAAGGATTATAAATCATTCTGCTATAAAGACACATGCAAATATATGTTTATTTCAGTATTATTGACAATAGCGGACTTGGAACCAATCCAAATTCCCATCAATGATAGACTGGATAAAGAAAATGTGGCACATATACACCATGGAATACTATGCAGCCATACACAAACAAATGAATTCACATCCTTTGCAGGGATATGGATGAAGATGGAAGCCATCATCCTCAGCAAACTAACACGGGAACAGAAAACCGAAAACAGCATGTTCTCACCCATAAGCGGAAGGTGAACAATGCGAATACATGGAAACAGGGAGGGGAATATCACATACCGTGGCCTGTCAGGGGTTGGGGGGCAAGGGGAAGGAAAGCACTAGGACAAATACCTAAGGCATGTGGGGCTTAAAACCTAGATGATGTTGATAGGTCAGCAAACCACCATGACACATGTATACCTGTGTAATAAACCTGCACATTCTGCACATGTGTCCCGGAGCTTAGAGTAAAATCAAAAACAATAAAAAAGAAATTAAGAAAAATAAATAAAAAATAAAACCTTATCAATGAATTGGTAGGCTAATAAACAACTAAATATGTATATAAGTGTAGAAGATAAAATATGTTTGCATTTTTTTTTCCAGAAAATGCTTCAAAACCAACAATTCAGGTGAAACATCCTTTAAATGATACATAAATTATAAATATCACATGTGGTTTTTACTTTACTAATGTCCAGAGTCTCATACATTTTCTAATACTGTTTAATGTTCTGCACAACAACTCAGAAAACTGAGCCAGTTAGTATTAGAATCACGTCTTCTGTTTCTCTTGGAGTAGAGTAAAGTATAAAAAATATTTCTGAAGAATGGCTTAAATTATATGATAAAAAGTTTTTCTGAATAATATATATATATACAGTAATTAAAGATAAAAATCACTATGGATCTTGATAAAATAAATAAGGTAGCATGACAATTGTGTAGTTAATGATACATGCTGAAAATGCTGTGTGCTTTACAATAAAAGATAAAGGCTTTAGTAACTCAATTATTTGCACAAACAAGAACTCGGGCTTGAAGAAATGACAGGGAAGAGATAATGGAAGATACATCAAAAAGGAAAAAGCAAGACCACGATCTAGCAGTGAGAATAAGTCAGTCCGTGGTGATCAATTTGTCAGGAAAAATTTTGCATTTTTATTCCGTGGAGCTGACATGTTATCTGCAAATAATCTGTATATAATCAGTTGAATTTTGTGGCTTTCCTCTCTTAAAATTGTTACATAACAGAAACCAAAATAACACTCTTATTTCTTCTTGGGACCATGTGAACGGTTGCCTAAATGTCTGGATCAAAGATTAGTGCTCCTTGTTCACAAAGCAGACATAGTGTTGATTAATCCTTGACAAGACCAACAACTCTGACTTTTGGAGAAAAACGAACAACTTAAATTATTGTAGCATATTTGAGTAGATGTTCACGAAATGCCTGATTGCCTAAGATTATACATTTTCAAGATCTACTTTTAGAAAGTTTAGTTAATGAATTTCTTTCTTTCTTTTTGTAACTCATGCCCTCCATTATGGACAGTTAGTGTAAGGATTTTACTTATGGAAAATTCTAATCTATCATATTGTCCTAGAGGTTAAGAAACCATTGATAATTGCCACTGCATTAACTTTGGATAATTATAGTCCAAAGACCTGATTTCATGCTTTAGATTGGCTCCTTGGATACTTGAGTTCAGAGTTTAAGACTTGTTTAAGCTTGGTCTATGTTTTTCCATTTGAATGTAGAACAAAAGACAAATATAATAAAGACACAGTATTTATTATAATGGAGGAGTAGACTGAAAGTCTGAAAGGACTAGTTCATAGAGACATAAATCTAGGAGGCATAAATTCTGTTTGTTTTTTTTCTTAACAGTTCTTTGAGAGTGTAAAAAGTTTCCACTAGGACTTTTTCACACATACACTTTACTTTCAGATAGGTATTAGTAATGGGAAAGTATCATAAGTGAGCATGAAGTCTCAAGGAGAGAGAACACTGAACTGAAAGAATCTGACAAAATTATTTTTGGTTAACGACCATCTTCTACTTACGCAATGTACATTTTTGCTACTCAATAGCACCCATTTAAGATCAATTTTGTTACTATTGTTTTTCACCATTCCTTATAATTGGGCTGTATGGAAACTTCATAGTCATGGAACTAGTGCTCTTTTCTGATTGGTTGTTATAAAGATTTTATTTTGCATTTGTAAGTCAAAAGATTTAACTATAGTACTATAGAAGTGCTATGTATATTATATATGTTATAAAGATTTTATTTTGCATTTGTAAGTCAAAAGATTTAACTATAGTACTATACAAGTGCTATATAGGCCGGGCGCGGTGGCTCACACTTGTAATCCCAGCACTTTGGGAGGCCGAGGTGGGCGGATCACGAGGTCAGGAGATCGAGACCATGGTGAAACCCCGTCTCTACTAAAAATACAAAAAAATAGCCAGGCATGGTGGCAGGCGCCTGTAGTCCCAGCTACTCGGAGAGGCTGAGGCAGGAGAATGGCGTGAATCTGGGAGGCGGAGCTTGCAGTGAGCCGAGATTGCGCCACTGCACTCCAGCCTGGGCGACAGAGCGAGACTCCATCTCAAAAAAAAAAAAAAGTGCCATATATATGTATATATATATATATATATACTTTAAAAGTATTTACTAAAAATAAGTGTGTTATTTTTTCTGATGTTAATGGAAAATGTTTGTTTAGATAGAAAAATGCTTTCAAATGACACCCAAAAAGGTAGCACTTCAAGGAATCCATACATTAACTGTGTATTACTGTGTAAGAAAGTACAGAATTGGAGTAAAGATATATGGTTTCTAACACTGACTTTGTCACTTAATCACCAATTTTAAATTTTGTCATATAGTAATGGAGCTCAATACTATTTTACCTATCTGTAGTATTTGGGACAGCATCTGATAACTAATTTTGGTGAGAAAATTTTAAATTTAGTTACCAAAAGCTAGTTGGTAAGATGAGTTTCACATTTAAAAATTACTGGATAATAATTCTAAAACAGAAAAAATGATACCATACTGCAGAACACAATAAACATTGGGAGGAAAATACCATATGAACCTGGTTTATATATGATAAAGAAAATATGTCACTGAGAAAATGGAACATTAGGGTTTTTAATCAGAAGGCAGAGGAGAATGTTCCACATAAAGAGAAAACAAAATCTTTATGTGTATGATAAGTGATACAGGATCCAGGAAAAAAAGGAAAATCATACACAAAGATTATGTTTGGTTAGGTTTTGCTTTCTTATTGCTTCTGGCTGGGAAGCTATAAATAATGACTCTGAGATCAAAGTGAAATAGGAAAACTGGCTAGAAATGTATTATCGTAGGTGAAAGATAAAAGATTTTTGAGCCTCCATCACACTATTATCAATATACATAAATTATATTGTATCTATTATTTCAGTATAAACAAGAAACTATTGGTATTATTTTGCTTTTCCACTTGCAATATGCAGGAAAGGCATCACTCTGTTAAACTGTCCTTTTATTAATTTTTATAAATAATAATTTCATAATTTATAACAATGTTATGAAATTCATACAATGACTCAGGCCAATGCCTTAATGCTCAGAATCTTATATATAATAATTTATTTAATCTTTATGAAAACAATTATAATAGTTCTATTTTCACACCTCCTAAGAAGTTTATGCTTTAGACTGGAATGTCAAATATGATTTTATTTTTCTCCTTTATCTCTTCTAATTTTGGTGCCTGTCTCTGATATGTAGTTAATTTAAGACACGTAGTTTTTATAACACATATGGCACTAATGCAGCCAACTATAGTCTCTATTGTGCAACCTAAAAAATAACTATTTTTTCCTATGCTGAAAGAAAGCATGGCCATTTTGTACTTATTGAGGCCTAGACCTCCTCACTGCTGAGAAAGGAGGATTCTGTACCTTCTTAGCAGAAGAGTGTTATTTTTACCCTAACCAATCAGGGATAGTACAAGATGCCGCCTGGCATTTACAGGTAAAGGCTTCTGAAATCAGACAATGCCTTTCAAACTCTTATACCAACTTCTGGAGTTGGGCAACATGGCTTCTCCCCTTTCTAGGCCCCATGGCAGCCCTCTTGCTATTACTCACCTTTGGGCCCTGTATTTTTAACCTCCTTGTCAAATTTGTTTCCTCTAGGATTGAGGCCATCAAGCTACAGATGGTCTTACAAATGGAACCCCAAATGAGCTCAACTAACGACTTCTACCGAGGACCCCTGGACTGACCCACTGGCCCTTTCATGGTCTAAAAAGTTCCCCTCTGGAGGACACTACAACTGCAGGGCCTTTTCTTTGCCCCATCCAACAGGAAGTAGGTAGAGTGGTCATCACCCAATCCCCAACAGCAGTTGAGGTATCCTGTTTAGAGGGGGCATTAAGAGGTGAAGCCAGCTGGGCTTCTGGGTCGAGTGGGGACTTGGAGAACTTTTCTATCTAGGTAGAGGATTGTAAATGCACCAATCAGCGCTCCGTGTCTAGCTAAAGGATTGTAAACGCACCAATCAGCACTCTGTAAAAACACAACAATCAGCGCTCTGTGTCTAGCTAAAGGTTTGTAAACGCACCAATCAGCACTCTGTAAAAACGCACCATTCGGTGCTCTGCGTCTAACTAAAGGATTGTAAACACATCAATCAGCACTCTGTAAAATGGAAAAATCAGCGCCCTGTGTCTAGCCAAAGTTTTGTAAACGCACCAATCAGCACTCTGTAAAAATGGACCAATCAGCACTCTGTAAAATGGACCAATCAGTGCTCTGTAAAATGAACCAATCAGCGGGACGAGGGCAGGGCCAAATAAGAGAATAAAAGCTGGCCACCTGAGCCAGCAGCAGCAACTCACTCGGGTCCCCTTCCATGCTGTGGAAGCTTTGTTCTTTCGCTGTTCATAATAAATCTTGCTACTGCTCACTCTTTGGGTCTGCACTACCTGTATAAGCTGTAACACTCACTGCGAGGGTCTGTGGCTTCATTTCTGAAGTCAGCGAGACCATGAACCCACTGGGAGGAACAAACAACTCTGGATGTGCCACTTTTAAGAGCTGTAACACTCACCACAAAAGTCTGTGGCTTCACTCCTAAAGTCAGTGAGACCACAAACCCACTGGAAGGAAGAAACTTCAGACACATCTGAACATCTGAAGGAATAAACTCACCATCTTTAAGAACTGTAACACTCACCATGAGAGTCCATGGCTTCATTCTTGAAGTCAGTGAGACCAAGAACCCACCAGAAGGAACCAATTCCAAACACAATATTACAACTGATGCACCATTGAAATATAAAAGATAATTCAAGGTTACTATGAAAACCTTTATGTATATAAACTAGAAAGCCTCGAAGAAATGGATAAATTCCTGAAAAAAATACAATCCTCCTAGATACTCTGAACAGATCAATAACAAGCAGTGAGATTGAAATGATAATTTTAAAATTACCAACAAAAAAATGTCCAGGACAAGATGGATTCACAGCAGAATTCTGCAGGACATTCAACAAAAAATTGGTAGCAATTTTTTGACACTATTCTACAAGATAGAGAAATAGACAACCCTCTCTAATTCATTCTATGAAGCCAGTATCACCCTGACACCAAAACCAGGAAATGACATAACCAGAAAAGAAAACTATGGACCAGTATTCCTGATGAATGTAGATGCTAAAATCCTTAACTACATATTAGCTAACCAAATTCAACAACATATCAGAAAGATAATCCCCCATGATCAAGTGGGTTTTATGCCAGGGATGCAGGGATGGTTTAACATATGCAAGTCAATAATATTGATAAACCACATAAACAAAATTAAAAACAAAAATCACATGATCATCTCAACAGATGCAGAAAAAGCATTTGACAACATCCAGCATCCCTTTATGATTAAAACTCTCAGCAAAATGGGCATACAAGGGACATACCCCAATGTAATAAAAGGCATCTATGACAAACCCACAGCCAATATAATATTGAATGGGGAAAAGTTGAAAGCATTCCCTCTGAGAAATGGAACAAGATAAGGATGCTCTCACCACTCCTCTTCAACACAGTACTAGAAGTCCTAGCCAGAGCAATCAGACAAGAGAAAGAAATAAAGGGCATCCAAATTGGTAAAGAGCAAGTCAAACCATCACCATTTGCTGCCAATATGATCATTTACCTTGAAAATCCTAGACTCCAGAGAGCTCCTAGAAATGATAAAAAAAAAAATTCAGCAAATTTTCCAGACACAAGATTAATGTACACAAATCAGTAGCTTTTCTATACACCAATAGCGACCAACAGAGAATCAAATCAAGAACTCAAGCCCTTTTACAATAGCTGCAAAATAATAAAATACCTAGAAATATACCTAACCAAGTAGGTGAGAGCCCTCTACAAGGAAAATTACAAAACACTGCTGAAAGAAATAATAGGTGACCTGAACAAATGAAAACACATTCCATGCTCTTGATAGGTAGAATCAATATTGTGAAAATGGCCATACTGCCAAAAGCACTCTACATTCAACACAATCCCCATCAAAATGCCATCACCATTCTTCACAAAATGAGAAGAAAACAATTCTAACATTCATATGGAACCAAAGAAGACCCCACATAACCATAGCCAGACTATGCAAAAAGAGTAAATCTGTAGGCATCACACTTCCTAATTTCAAACTATACTATAAGGCCATAGTCACCAAAACAACATGGTACTGGTATAAAAATAGGCACACAGACCAATGGAACAGAATAGAGAACCTGGAAATGAACCCAAATACTTACAGCCAACTGATCTTCGACAAAGCAAACAAAAACATAAAGTGGGGGAAAGGACACTCTTTTCAACAAATGTTCCTGGGATAATTGGCTATTCACATGTATGAGAATAAAGCTGGATCCTCATCTTTCACCCTATACAAAGATCAACTGAAGATGAATTAAGGACTTAAATCTAAGAACTGAAACTATAAAAATTCTAGAAGATAACACTGGCAAAACCCTTCTAGACAATGGTTTAGGCAAGGATTTCATGACCAAGAAACCAAAAGCAAATGGAATATAAACAAAAATAAATAGTTGAGACTTAATTAAACTAAAGAGCTTTTACATAGCAAAAGGAACACTCAGCAGAGTAAACAGACAACCCACAGAGTGGAAGAAGATTTTCACAATCTATACATCTGACGAAGGGCTAATATCCAGAATCTACGATGAACTCGAACAAATCCATAAGAAAAAAACAAACAATCCCATCAAAAAGTGGGCTAAGAACATGAATAGACAATTCTCAAAAGGAAGATATACAAATGGCCAACAGACATATAGAAAAATGCTCAGCATCACTAATGACCAGGGAAATGCAAATCAAAACTATAATGCGATACCACTTTACTTCACAAGAATGCCCATAATCAAAAAATAAAAAAAAAAAAATAGTAGATGTCAGTAGGAATGCAGTGAACAGGGAACACTTCTACACTTCTGGTGGGAATGTAAACTAGTACAACCACTATGGAAAACCGTGTGATGACTCCTCAAAGAACTAAAAGTAGAACTATCATTTGATCCAGCAATCCCACTACTGGGTATCTACCCAGAGGAAAATAAGTCATTATTTGAAAAAGAAACTTGCACATGCATGTTTATAGCAGCACAATTCATAATTGCAAAATTGTGGAACCAACCCCAATGCTCATCAATGAGTGGATAAAGAAACTGTGAGATATAGATAGATAGATGATAGAGAGATAGATAGATAGATAGACAGATAGATAGATAGATAGATAGATAGATAGATAGATAGATAGATAGATAGATAGATGGAAACCTACCCAGACATAAAAAGGAATGAAGTAATGGCATTTGCAGTGACCTGGATGAAATTGGAGACTATTATTCTAAGTGAAGTAACTCAGGAATAGAAAACTAAACATCGTATGTTCGCACTGATATGTGGGAGCTAAGCTATAAGGATGCAAATGCATAAGAATGATACAATGGACTTTGGGGACTTGCAGGGAAGGGTGGGAGGTGGGCAAAGGATAAAAGATTGCAAATCGGGTGCAGTGTATACTGCCTGGGTGATTGGTGCACCAATATCTCACAAATCACCACTAAATAACTTACTCATGTACCCAAACACCCCTCTATCCCAATAACCTATGGAAAAAAATAAAACAAAAATAAAAAAGAAATTCAGATTATATGGCTCCAGTCCCCATCTACTAAATTAGAAACCGGAGAATGTTATCCTTCACTCTGCATAATAATAAGCTTTCCTGATGATTGATGGGAACTAATGTTTGAGAACCTCTGAGTTAGAGAAGTTCCAAATGGACCACAATGGATTTAACATATGTTTTGTTTACTTTTGTCATTTACTGTCCTGAACTGCGTATTTACAATGTCGTTTTTCTTCTTCTGCATAGGGTCTTCTCTAATATCCTACATGGTTTTATCCTACGTAGCCTTTGACTATGGTTATTGTCTTTTTATTTAAAAACCTTTTTTGGGAACGGGTAACTACATTTTGTGTTTCGAGCATGATTAAAGAGTTAAAACACAATTATTTTGACTTTTTAAAAAATGTTAAATATTACTATGCAATTTTTTGTACTAAGATTCATCTGGTATTTATATGGCAGACATTAAAAACAAGGATTTAATGTTCATACACACATACATGCATGAGTAAATATATACATGAACACATATACACAAAACAATATATGTGTGTGTGTATACAATATGTAGACATTTATTAAGTTGGTGCAAACATTTCCACCAACCTTATGTATGTAAATATATATGAAATTACACCCATACATATACATATCGTAATCCTAACAATCTTCTCAAGAGGTAAAATTATTAATATCTTATTTATACAAATGAGGTAAGTAAGCAACAGATAAGTTAAAGAATTTGGCTAAAATTGAATCCCTTAAGGGACAGGGAAATTAAAAACAAGGCAGTCTGGCTCAAATTCATGAGGTGTGTTGGCTACATTGCACTGAATAAGCAACAATTGTTTGCTTTTCCCATCAGACATAATGTAAAAGGATGGGCATAGAACATGGCTGTAATAAATGAATTTGGATTCACAAACTATCCTGCAAGTATTTGGGAATAATTCTCTGCATACTGGCTCCTCCTAAACCAGCGAGGGTACTCCTTCTTCTTACACATACAGTGAGTGAACATTTAACAAAATATGACCATAGTTATTCCTCTCTCTGATAGGATCAAAGTCAGATTAATAGCAATAATATATCTCTCAATCAAGATACACTATGAGATCTTCAGAAAAGAAATTTAAACCCAAGGTGATAAAATGTTTTTGCCCTTGCATATTCTAGGAGAAATGATGGTTAGCCCTCTTTGACAGGAAGACCATTGACTTCCCTACTAAACAGCCCTCCCCTCCCTCAGCAGAGAGAAACCTGGACATATGAAAACCTGTAACTGACTTGAGCCTGAGATGGCAGTAGGCCAGATACAAATAGGCACATAATACAAGCTCAAAAAGTAGACAGACTGGGCTAACGAAGAGAAAGAGAGATGGACATACCTTCTGATACATATTAAGTACTATACAAATCTTATCACAAATAAACAAAATTGCATAATAATAGAACAAATTTATTTTAAAAAGTCAAAATAATCATATTTTAACTATCTGTAGCTGAAAGAAAATTATGAGGAAATAGAATTGGGAAACAAGTCACAGGATCTACTTATATGTGCATATGACAAAGAAATGAATATGGTAGGTATTATCACAACTATAATCCTCTAATGCTGTAAATCTTTGGAATTTTGTATGCTTGGAATTTGGAATTTATAATGTTTGCTTAACCCCTTCAATAAATGCACTTTAGTTTGTGTTCATTTCCAGTCATAAGGAATGGTGCCAGTATTTCCCCATATCTTCTGCAGGCTCATGCCCTCCACTTCTCCCGTAATAAATTAAAAGTGCTGTGAATGTGGGAAATACCATTTTCTCCAGCATGTAAAGCACTGAAGCACACCCTCCTGCTTTCAAAGTTTGTTACCTAAAAGTCTGTTATACCAGCAACAGCAGAGAGTTTATGCCTCTAAGGAATAGAACAGTAATACTGTAAATATATATATATATATATATATAGTTTTTCTGTGAGAAAATAAGTTTGAAGTGAATGATATTATGTAATGTTCCACATCACACCTTCTATGAATTATAATATGAATTACATTACCTCCTTAGGTAATTGTCAGTTCTTGGGGAAATAACCCTTTATTAAATGGATAATTTGAATTGTAAAATGGGAATGATAGTACTTACTTTTGTGATATTCTGAATCTTACCAATTTTATTTCTCTCTTTATAATTGCTTTTAAAGTGTCACTGCTTAGTGCTGATACATCCAAAATATTTATTAAAAAATGAATTTATTATTTGGAAAATATTCTTTGCAGATGCATATGAAAAGATAAACTTAAAAACAAACATAATATAGTATCTTTTCCCACATTAATACTCTTTTTGAATTTATTATCAAGAAAACTTCTAATTACTCTGTTTATTAAAGGAACAAAATTTTCATGTAAATATAAGCTAAATCATCTGGCTGTGATTTTGGGATAGGTAGTAGTTATTTAGGTTGGTGGATCATGAGGTCAGGAGATCAAGACTATCCTGGCCAACATGGTGAAACCCTATCTCTACTAAAACTACAAAAAATTAGCTAGGCATGGTGGTGTGCACCTGTAGTCCCAGCTACTTGGGAGGCTGAGGCAGGAGAATCGCTTGAACCTGAGAGGCAGAGGTTGCACTGAGCCAAGATTGTGCTACTGTACCCCAGCCTGGTGACAGAGCGAGACACTGTCTCAAAATAAATAAATAAATAAATAAATAAATAAATAAATAAATAAATAAATAAAATTAGGTTTTAGAAATCATGTTTGCTACTACACTTTAAAAAATTTGGCTATATAATCTTGGAAAATATCGTTTTAGTGCTTACTGAGCAGAGTTTGCTTGAAAGTGGCTATGTACCTATATAAACACTTTCAGCTGAAGCAAAATGGAGACTGCAAAAATTAAGTAATGATATGTCTCCAAATTTATACAATGGAAGAGTAAAAAAAAAAACACTATACCTTTTAAGTGTACAAAAATGTAGTCCACAAGTTAAACATTTAGATAGAAATGTAAAATGAATAAGGTTGATATTTATTAAACATCATAGTACATGCTAGGCTCTTGAATACGCCGTGTTGGCTATTTTATATATTTATAACCTATCAGTAATATAGAAATTATTTTTAATTTTTCTCAAAGAAGGTAATATACATAACAAATGCATGCCTTTATAACTCACCATTTTTATTGCTCTATCTTTTGAAAAAATATAGTCAAGTAATAAGACTCATATTTTAAACTCTGGATTTAAAGATAAAATTGTAGAATAATTATATGCATTAAATGAGTCCTTATTTTTGAAGTAAAGAATACAAAGAAACTTTTTTTGTATTTGCTTTGGAAAATGTGTTGTAGTAATAAAAACAGACAATTAAGCATGTTGAATATCTATGAAGGACCTTTGTGTCTAATGTCACATAACTATTTTTATTTCTATATAACTGGATGTATTTTACATTGCACAATTGTATATTTTCATAGATTAGATCTACCAGAGTCCAGAATATTCATTCACAGAAGAAATTTAAAGTTCTGAAAGAGAAAAGAAAAATTATTGACGTTTATTCGAACTTGGTCTAATATGTTGAAAAGAGTGGTTCTATCATAGATTGTTAGCTTTATATTTTCTTTTGCATTTGTCAGAGAGAAAATTAGATGTTTATAGGATTTCCTTTAAATAAAGGAGAAAAATTAGTTTATGTTGATATCCTTTCTGAAACACATAATTTATATTTTAAGACAGTACTTAAAATAATGTCAAAGTATACTTCAGAAAGAGAAAAAATTTTCAAGCCAAAAGAAAGGCATTACATAATGATAAATGAATAATCTAAGAAGATATAACCATCCTGAAGTTATATGTATACAAAAGTATAGAGTCCAAATAGTTGTAGCAAAAACTGATAGAACTGAAAAAGAAAAGAGACAACTGTATTATTAGAGTAGAAGACTTTAACAGCTCTTTCATTAATTAATAAACCATGCAGATAGAAAATTAGTAAAGATATGGTTGACCTGAACACACTACCAATCAAGGTGACAGAATTGATACTTACAGAATATTATTTTTGACACCAGCAAATTATGCAATCCACTCATGCTCACATAGATCATTCACCAATATAAACAGCATTAGGCTTATTAAGTACACTAAGGAATTTAAAGAATAAAATCATTTCATCAGAAAACAATTTAATTAAACTAAAGCTCAATAACATAAATATAGAAGGAAAATTCTTCCAGATATTTAGAAATTAACATATTTTATAATAGCATAAGTAAAATAAATTTCAGGAAATAAGTAATATTTTAAATAACAAAAACAAAACTAAAACTTGTCAAAAACTGTGGGATTCAATGAATGCAGTACTTAAAGGAGAATTGATTGCATTAAGTAAATATGGTTAAAAAAAGATAAAATCAATAACCAATGTTTCTTCTGGAGGATCTGGAGACGAAAGAGTAATTTAATCTTAAAATAAGCAAACTAAATTAAAGCAAAAATAAATAAAACTAAAAATAATAACAAAAATCAACAAATGAGAAAGAGAGACACAAACACTATCTGAAAAAAGGCATAATCCCTACACATCCCATGAGCATTAAAAGGATAATAAAGGAGTACTAAGAAAAATCTATGCCCTAAAATTTGATAATATAGATGAAATGTTCCAAACTTTTGAAAGACACAAACTACCAAAACCTACACAGAGGATATAGATGACCTGAATATTCCTACATATATTAAAGTTATTGGAACAAAAATTAAGTACTCTTTATCAAAGAAAGCACCAGGCCAAGATGGTTTTACTGGTGAATTCTATCAAACATTTAAGGAAAAAGTGATATCAATTCTACACAACTACTTTCAGAAAATAGAAGCAAAGTTAAGTCTTCTCAACTCATGCTATCAGGCCAGCATTTCCCTAACGCCAAAAAAAGATGAGACATTACAAAAAAGGAAAACCATAGACCAATATTTCTCAAAAATAGAAGTACAAAAATCCTCAACAAATATGAGTTAACTGAATACAACAATGTGTAAAAGTAAGTATGCACCATGAACAAGATGCATTCTAGTTGTGCAAAGATGGTTGACAATGAATAACAATTTATTCATCTACATCAAGATAAAGAAAAAAATCATATGATTATATCAAATCATTGAGAATAGCCTCTGCCAAAATCTAACACCAATTCATAAGAAAAATTCTCAGAAATCTAAGAATAGTGAGGAACTTTCTCAACTTGATGAAGGACATTACAAAAAACAAAAACATATCCACAATTAACCAAATATTTACTAATGAGAAACAAGACACTTTCCACCTAAAATTGGAAAAATGAAGGAAGTCCTCTCTCACCAACCTTTCCAACCTTGTACTGGGAGAAAACTAGTTGTTTGAAAAGTAGTACAATAAAATAAGAAAAGGAATTAAGTAACATATAGATTGAAAAGGAAGAAGTACAACTGTCTTTATCCACAGATGGCATAATTAACTATGCAGGAAATCCCAAAGATTCAAGCCACAAATACCATAGAAAAATAAGTGAGCATAGCAAGAACGTTGGATAAAAAATACTAATATATAAAAGTCAATTTCATTCACATATACCAGCATGAAAAATTGGAATTTGAAATAAAAAAGATTTGCACAAACCAAATGAAATATTTCAGTGTACATCTAAAAAAACCCCTACAAAATAGTAATAAAAAATTCCAAGAACATAATAATGAATGGAGACATATTCCATATTCAGGGACCAGAAAATTCAATATTATTGAGATACCAACTCTTCCAACATGATTTACAGGTACAATACAATCAGAATACAAATTATACCAGAATAACTTTTAGATATCAGGAAACTCACTCAAAATATATATGGAAAGGCAAAACACCTAGCATAGCCAACACATTACTGAAGAGAAGAACATGATTGGAGGACTTACAGTACATGATTACAAGCTATAATAATTAAGACGAAGGTAGTGTGGTATAGACGAAAGAATAGTTACATAGATAAATGTTACTGCAAAGAAATCCCAAAAGTCGTCTCACAACTACAGAGTCAACAGAATTTTGACAACTAGCAAAGACAATTCAAGGAGAACGGATAGGCAGCAAACAGTCCTGGAATACATGGGCATCCAGAAGCAAAAAATGAACCTAGACAGTCCACATTCATTTCACAAATATTAACTCACAATTGACCAAACACCTAAAAGTAAAATGCATAATTATAAAACTTCCGGAAAAAAGTCACGGGGTTAAATATACATTTACTTGGATTTGGTAGTGAAATTTTACATACAAAGCACAAAACAAAAATGACCCATGAACAAAAAACATGACAAAATGGATTTTAATACAATTAAAATCTTCTATTGTATGAAAGAAATGTTGAAAAATTAATGTACAAGCCACAGACAAGGAGAACATATTTGCAAAATATGTATCTTCTACAGGGCTTGCTTACAAAATGTTCAAATAACTATTAAAACTCAACAATAGGAAGGAAACAACCTAATTTTAAAAGTGGGCAAAAGGTCTGAACAGACACCTTATCAAAGAAGATATAATAAATATTCATATAAAAAGATATTAAGCATGATTTGACATTAGGAAATTACAAATTAAAACAATAATGTGATACCACTACCCACCTATTAGAATGGCTGAAATTCAGAAACAATGAAGACCAATTGCTGACTACACTGCAATGCAAGAAAAACTCCCCTATTTAAGAGTGGAAATGTAAAATGATACAATCATGTTGGAAGAGATTTTGACATTTTCTTACAAAGCTAAATGTAATCTTGCCATATAATTATATATTATATATAATATATATATAATAGTGCTCCTAGATGTTTACCCAGATAAATTTCAAGTTATGTCCACATAGATT
Source organism: Hylobates moloch (assembly GCF_009828535.3). NCBI lineage: Eukaryota > Metazoa > Chordata > Mammalia > Primates > Hylobatidae > Hylobates > Hylobates moloch. The sequence continues at coordinate 25,186,365 of NW_026652293.1, forward strand.
TCTGCATGTGAATGTTAATAGATACTTCATTCATAATCTCCAAAAACTTAAAGGAACCAAGATGTCCTTCAATAGGCAAATAGATAAACCACAGTACATCATACAATCAGTTATTATTCAGTTGTAAAATAAATGAGCTATAAAGTTACAAAAAGACATGGAACGAATCTTGAATATATATTGCTATGTTAAAGAAGTCAGTATGAAAAGGCTACATGCTGTAAGATTACACTTAAATGGAATTCTTGAAAAAATGAAACTATAGATACATTACAAAGATCAGTACTTACAAGCAGTACAGTGACGGGGAGAATGAGTTAAATATGTGACACCCAGGGAATAGTTTAGGACCATGAAACTATGCTAATGATACTGTAGTGGTGGATATGTGACACTGTGCGTGGGTCAAAACACAGAACTTCATGGAGCAAAAGAGTGACACAATGTATAAATATTAAATAAGAGTTCAGGTGGTCCCAGGTTGAAAGGCAGAATGTGACAAAAGAACTTGACTGTATTACAAATATAGGAAACAATTTTATTGAAGGGGATGAAGAAAAAGTTACTGACCTAAGTAAACTTGGAAATGAGTGAAGTAAAGACTAAAAATATTTTTAAATGTACATGAGTATTATACTCTAGTTAATAAAGATATTTCCATGAGGTACGTATTAACAATTTGTATACTGCTTTACATGTATACTGAAAATTAACAATTGAGTAAATTAATGGCAAAAAATTGAAACCAGGTTTCTCATCGGTGGAGTAAATGTCTGCAGACAAGCGAGAGTAGGTGGCTCGAATGATCCACGTGGTAGTAAATTAGAGTTTGGCATATTAGTATGAACCCCTGTTTGCCTCGTCATATACACAGATAGAGTCTATAGAAATATGTAGATATGTGTAGATACATTGGTGAGTATACACACATTATATTTAACTGAGTGGATCTAGAACCAATGAAAACCCAATAGCAATGTTTACACCTGGCAATCCTTTTTTGGTTTCTAATATTATTCTCCAGTAAGAAAAAAAGCCCAGGTTCTTTGGATAAATATCTGATTCTAGGCCTGAGGCAAGAATACTGCAAAATGAGCCTAGAACACCTTGTAGCGCCACAAATTTAATAAGTGCTAACACATCTGCACACCCACAAATGCACACAAAGATTTGAGTATGTAAAAAGGACAGAAGGGCCAACTATAAAAGCTCCCAATGGCCAAAGCTGAAATAATTTGAACAAAATAAAATGCTGTTAATTATAACCCAAAGTATGAAATAAATATCTCTGAATCCATGCTGACAGAAATAAATGATTAAATAAACAGATAGGTAGATATAGATAAGAGAGATAAAACACATTTCTTATGCAGAAAAATTCCAAGAAATTTATGTTGATATCCCTCTCTCAAGGAATAGGAGCACCCCTCTCCTTAAGTGCAAATTTCACATAGTGAATTTTTTAAAATAAATTTCATATATTAGCAGGGAGAAAAGAGTAGTTTTACAGTTAAGAAGCTTTACAAACACTACTTCAGCCAAGTGATCAAGGTTAACTTCAGCAATAATAAGTCATGTTGGCATTATGAACTATGACTATGATGTGATATGATGGCACCTTGCCTCCTAGGTCTTCCTCCCCAAAATGCAGAACCCAATCTAAAGAGAAGAAAATATTAATGTAAATCCAAATTGACTTGATTTGTCAGACCAATTATCCTAAAATCTCTCATAAAAACGAAAATCTAATAATCTGTCAGTCAAAAGAAGCCTAAAGAGATGTGATTATTAAGTGTAATGTGATATCCTGAATGGGATTCTATAGTAGAATAACTATATTGGTAATAATTGAAGGAAATCGGCCGGGCACGGTGGCTCACGCCTGTAATTCCAGTACTTTGGGAGGCCAAGGCGGGTGGATCACCTGAGGTCAGTGGTTCAAAACCAGCCTAGCCAACATGGTGAAACCCCGTCTCTACTAGAACAATCCAAAAATTAGCCAGGTGTAGTGGTGCACACCTGTAATCCCAGTTACTAGGGAGGCTGAGGCAAGAGAATCGCCTGAACCCTGGAGGCGGAGCTTGCAGTGAGCTGAGATCGCGCCACTGCACTTCACCCTGAGTGACAGAGCAAGACTCCATCTCAAAAAAAAAAAAAAAAAAAAAAAAAAAGACGGAAATCTGGGTAAAGTATGAACTTTAGTTAAAAATCTGTGGCATTTATTCTTAAACTGTACAAAATGTACTGGAGAAATATAAGATGTTAATAGTAGGGGAACCTATATGTGGGATATATGGGATGTCTTACAATTTTCTCATAAATCTAAAACTTCAAAAATGAAGTATGTATTTTAAATGAAATCTTCAAATAACATCTCTGGCAATATGCTCATACTTCAATTTTAAACATGAACTTCCTTGACCTTTTAGCTTTTAGACATTCAACAGTTATTATACTCATGTTGAAACATTTCATTCTCTCAAAGCACTTTTTTTTTAAAACCAAAAATGTATTCTTACACTAGCTTAATCTTTTAATGGGGGTTATTTTAAATAGGATTGATTCAATATTCTTAGTGAACCTTCACTTACCAAGCAGTTTAAACATATTTTGTACATAATGAACATTTAAGTCAATGAGTATTTTAAAACTAGAAGTCTGTTGACTAATGCCCAATTTTAAAAATCTTCTAGAACCTAATAAAATGTCACAAATGACAAGGACTGTTGAATCAGCATTTCTAACATTATTCAGTTCAATATCTATTATGAAGTTCCTTTAATAGTTACACTGCAGCACATTTCAAAGTGCAATAAAATAGAGTTAAAGAGCATTTTTTGTGAGCTAGACTGAAAGCAATTGCAGAAAATATTTCAATCTGAGTTTCTACCGTTTTAAGTTATGCTTATTGAGGTTTCTGTATATGTTTTTGTTTATTTTTAATATATGCTGTTAAAGCACTCAGGAAAGCAATTTACATGGAAGATAAACAACTTGCTGACTACAAGGTGTGCTGCATGAGCAAAACGGCAAGTACTCTCTGAATTGCGATTCTAGTTTTGCAGTTTATTTAACTGGAAATTGTATAATAGAATAAGAATTCTGATTTGTTTCTTTTCATTATTGTTTTCATATGCTACCATACCTATGCATGATGTGGATAATGCAAGCCTTTTGAACTTTGATGCTTATGACAATTCAGAGTTTTTGTGTCTTTTTTTTGTTGCTATTTTCTAGTTGCTATTAATATATTTGAACTATGTATAATAAAGAACATTTAAAAACAATCAGCACTCTTCAACTTTATTTTTTAATATTACTCAGTTAAATGTTCAATAGTTTCTGCTATGATTTGATTTACTGTTTGACACAGGGTTAATCACAAGTGTATTTTGAAACTCCCAAAAATACATTCTTTCTAGTTTTGGTTTTATTAATTATTATCAGAGAACATACAATATATGGTCTTTATCTCATGAAATACATTGACACTTACTATAGCGCTCAGAATATCAATTTCTATAAATACTCCACAAACATAACATAAATAAGGCCTTCTCATTGGTCAAAAAATTGAGAATTAAATATTATGTTGTAATATTCATAATAATCAAATTTTTATTATTTTTATATTTTCAATATGTTGTAATTTTCATGTAATTGTTCCACTAATACCCAATAAGTAAATTTTAGGCTAGTCTGTTGCATGTTAACTGTGTGAAACGCAAGTGAAACAGTACATGAAAGAAGTCTGTAGTCTTTAAAAGCATACAATAAAAGACAACAAGTGAAACTGGTGCCCTGAGCCTACAACTCAAGGACTGGTAAAGCAATGTGCTTGAGATGGGTGTAGTTGTACTGGACTTGCCGTGCATTGGGCTCCCAGAGAGGGATTCTGTTCCCATGATGTTACACATATTTATAGAGACAGGAAGCAGAGAAACAGCTAGTTATGTATGGAGGAAAAAAAAAAAAAAGATGGGAACTTCCTCATTGAGGAAATTGCTTCCAGAAAGGGGAAACCCTTCACAGATCTGACACTGGCATTAGCCTGCTATTTAGTTGAGCTAAATCAGACATGGCGAGTCTACTTTTTAATAAGCAACCTAAAAGGAGAAACAAATGAACCTTCTGGATTTGTGTGTGTGTGTTTCAATAGGATGTTAAATGGGGAGCCACTAAATGTGTATTTATTATTGAGCTTAGGCAGATAAACTTTGTCAATTTTAGAAATTTTTATTCTTACTTTGGTAAAACTTTTTTTCATGCAACTGGATATAAATATAATGATTATTATTGGTGCTATGAATTTGCAAATCTTCCACATCCAAATTTTCTCTTGTTATTCTTTCTATTTCACTTAATTAAAAATCAATTTGTATGTAAAATTCTTTTACTTGGCATTTTATATACAAAGAGGAATTTATATATAAAGAACTTTGTATAAAGAACAAAGAACGTTTTCTTTCAGCAACCATTTTGTGTTGACAATGAGAATTCTGAAATTTAGCCTTTGACTTTCTTTTCTCAAGTCTGGAATCTTTAAAAATGTTCTCTTTAACAATGACCTTCTGGGTTTCATCAAGAGATAGATAGAGGATAGATAGATAGATAGATAGATAGATAGATAGATAGATAGATAGATAGATAGATAGATAGATAGAGATAATATATATTCAAGATACCTATGTATAGATACATAGATATCTATAGAAAATATATATATATTCTAGACATGGTGTGTTAGTTTCTGTAAGACATTATCACAAACTTTTTGGCCTAAAAATGAAAACAATAATTATCTAAATGTTTTATAGATTTAGGAGTTGGACACAAGTCCCACTGGGGTTAAATAAGGACTGCACTTGTTTTTTTGGAGGCTCCAGGGAGGAATTTCTTTTCTTGTTTTCCAACTTCTAGAAGCAACTCACATATCATTATTCTGTCTATTAAAAATGGAAAATTTTAAACAAATCATCTTTCTTGGCACCCACAGGCTCTTTTAAGTCCAAAACTTCACTTCTATAAATCCTTTATATTAGTGAATATATCCTCCATTTTTTGATAATTTTTTTTCACTTTTTCTTTCTCTCTCAGAGATTTCTAGATCATGAAATAAGGATTTCTGTATATCTTTACTTTTTTGTTTCATATGGTTCACTTATGTTTTTATTTCATTTGGAGGCAGATAAGTATGATTGCATTATCCAAATAATAAAGTTTGCATTTAACCATACATTTCATTATTTAATATATCCATTGAAATGTTATTTTGTAGTATGCATACTTAAATTTATTGATGGTTTTCTGACTACTTTTGATAGATGCATGTTATTATTTCCTAAATACAGTATGTTCTTGAAACTACTTAGAAATCAAATTAGACATTTAAAATCTCTTTTCTTCCCATAAATACAACTAATGTATATTTATATGTGAAAAATATATTTTTTTAAATTGTAGCAGCTGTGGTTTACTTTCCTCGTCTTTGTGTAGTTCTCTTTCCCCATTAGGCACCTCACTTGAATCATAGGTTGGTGGGCACGCTTTGAAGCAAGCATTTCTGAAAGCTTTACTCAGCAAATCGAAATGTTGCTAAGAAAAAAAAAATCAAGAAAAGATAGATTTTCTCTGGAAGTGGTATACTTTAGTATATTTTACTCATTGTAAAATATTATTTTCCTATATATCAACCTGCTTTCCAATAAGGTCACATACTATTTTAGAGAGTAGTTCTAAAATTGTAGCTGGACACACAAAAAAATCACCATTCAAGATTCTAAGCTTTTCTGTTCTTCTTGCATTTGTGACATAGAAGCTAAGAGAAAAGCATGGAACAGCTTGTACCCTAGAGCTTTTGGGGTAAGCATGGCCCTGGTGACACCTTGATTACAGACTTCTAGCTTCCAGGATTGTGAGAATATATTCCTATTGTTGTACATTTTTATTGTTTTAAACAATACATTTCTATAGTTTATTTATGATAATTTGTCATAGAAATTCTAGAAAACTACCAGAATGTTCTCTAATTAAAATACCAAATATATTTTCATTCAAAAATAAATAAAAATAAATATGAAATAAAATAGTAGAGTGAATAAACAAACTGTATATAATATGGTATACTATTTGTATATGACATAAACACATTCACTGGAATAGTTTAAATCCTCTCTAGATTACCTACAGTACTTAATACACTAGGTAAATAGTTGTTATACTGTATTGTTTAGGGAAAAATGGCAAAGAAAAACAGTCTGTGCATGCTCAGTACAGAGGCAACAATTCTATATTTTGGGGTTTGGGGGGATACTTTTGGTCTACAGTTGGTTGAATTCATGGATGCAGAACTAATGGTACAAAGGGCCAACTGTACAGCAATAAAAAAGAGCAGAGGAAAAGAGTAAATTTACAGTGGATATATCTGATAACACTACCTCCAGGTCAAAGTCAACAGGAAGGTCATGTTGTTAGCATGCACCCTTGATATAATGTCATGAAATGGCACTTTATTTCTGTGGTGTTGTTTTCAAAACCACATAACCTCAGCATAATCATGAGAAAAACATCAGGCGAATACCACTGAGTACATTCTAAAGAATACTTCAAAATTTTATCTTCTAATTCTCAAAAATGCCATGGTTATTAAAAACAAGGAAAGTCAGAGAAAATGTCACAGTCAAAAAGAGCTTAAAGAGACATTATGACTCCATGGAATACAGTAAACTGGAAGGCATCCTGAAACAGAAAAAGGACATTGGGTAAAACCTAAATAAATCTTAATAGAATATACGCTTTTATTCATAACACGTGTCAATTTTAGATAATTATATGTAAGAAATGTACCATACTAATGTACAATTTTAATAGGGGTAACTGGGCATAGGGCATAAGGAAACTCTGTATCATCATCTCAATTTTTCCATAAATCTAAGAGTGTCCTGAAAATAAAGCTTTTTAAAAAACACCAATTTGATTTACTTTTTAACACCTGTATCATGCTAGTCTTCATTGATCTAATCACAGTTCTTCAGAAGTAAGTCAGACATGTAGCTTTTGAAAAACTTTACACTGAATGATGTTCATAACAGCAGTCCCAGGCTCCAGTCCACAGAAATATCTGTAACACAGTCATCCAGAGGACTGTAAAACAGGGACACTATTTCATTTAGAATTTAAATTTCTTGAGAGGAAGAACCAATATATTCTACTGAAGATGATAGCCTCTGGTAAAGAGCAAATAAACTTTGATGAGGCAATAAAGCAAAACAAAGCCAGATTAACAAAGCTGTGAAAATCCAGTATATAAATTATAGTCTTACTATCCAAGAGTGCCAATCTATAACCTAGAAAATTAATTTCATAAATGGGTATTTTTAAAGTGTTCTGTATTTTAACAATAGTGTTTAAATGTAGTGAAATGGTTATCTGAAGTTCTGAATACATACAATACATTACAATAAAGTCAATTAAGTTAAGCCACTCAATTCCTGAAGGGGCTGCAAATATGTAATATTAATTTGTAGAAACGTGAATTGGAAATGTGATATCACTATGTCTCATTCTAGGTTCAGTCATTATCACTGGAATGAAGTCTTGTTATTTTATTTTTAGTTTTTCATTAGAAGCTTTATAAGAATGAAACATTAGCATTTTCATGCTTTTGTTAATAAAATTGTTGAACTTACTCTTGGACATGTGAATAATCATATTTCAAGTGCTTTCTCCCTATTGTAATTAAAGATTGGCTACTTGACAAAAATTCTGTTATCAAATAATAGACAGTATTGCTTTCAAGTACTGTATTATTATTTGGAAAGCATTTTGCTCCCAATTTTTGATATCCTTTAGTATTTCTCCAAAATTAGCAAGAACCTTGCTTAAGCCCAAAGGACATTACTCAAACTTTATTTCACTTGTCCTCTCAGTCACTTTTGACACTGATGACACTTCCCTTCCAGACAAAACACTGTCTTATCTTTGGAGATGTTGGATTTCCTTATATATAGTTGCTGATACTCATATATACATTTTTTTCATTAATATTTATAAATTTGCTTTGTATTTCTTTTCCTCTTATCATCTCCTAAATTTTGTTTTTTCCTTAGATTTCGGTACTAGGATTACTTTTTTTTTATTTCTACAGTACCTTCCTTGACAAACACATTAGCTCCAAGGGCTGGTATTTTATTTGATCTCTAAAGAGTGTTAATCCAGAACAGAACGATGTTATAATATATGCACTGACTTCAGACAAATATGAATTCAAGTATTTTCCTTTTGACTTACTTTCTGAGTGACTTTGGTATCTTGCTAAACCTTAATTTTGTTTCTTTTATAAAATAATAATAATGCTGATGATAATATTAATAATACAAATATTCACTCTATAATTCATGCCAGATTCTGTATGAAACACTTTATATAAAGCATCTATTCCTATTCTTACTTGAACACCATAAAGTATGTGGTAACATAATATTATACAGATAATAATTTGAATATCTTGCCAAAGTAACTTACCCGTAATTAGAACTCAGTTCTGAATGAACCATAGTATAAGCTCATAATGTCTACTTTAAACTGTTTCTTCATAGCATAACCCCCATAAAAGAGCAATACTTTAACTTTGTGTGTGTGTGTGTGTGTGTTTGTGATGTCTTAGACACTTGTACATCAACGACATATTAAATCTCTTCAATAAAGTGTATCCTAGCTCCTTCAAATTTAACTTAAAGGCAAACTATTTAATATACTATTTTTCTGACTATCCCAACATATTGCTCCTCCTGCATCTCTTCATTACTAAGTTTCCCAAAGTAGAAAAGGAGAGTCATCCTTTCCGGCTCATTCCCTCCCTCATCCCCTACTAATTTATTGTCAAGTACTTAAACATCACTTATTGAAATTATTGCATCTATTTGCTTCCTCCTTTTTTCACTTATTTCTGTGGTTGACTCTGCCATACTCTCACTGCTGGTTAACTGAGATCTGTTTTGCCAAACATACTCAGTGCTCATAGTCTTACGCTTCCCCGAAGTCTTTTCAAAGAGTAGCAGAGAAATCTTGCTTTTTAATGAAGTATAATTGTGTCACATTTTCTTTTTTACCCCCAGGGTGCAGAAAAATATTTCCTCTGTAAGCTCCATGGCTGTGAAGGTAAAATTGAATCGTCTTAATGCAGTTTACAAGATTCTATAGAGCTGTTCTGGCTTATATCTAAAGTCCTTTTTCACATTACTAATTAACTGTATTTAAAGAGTAGTGAGGGAGGCTGAGGCAGGAGAATGGCGTGAACCCAAGAGGTGGAGCTTGCAGTGAGCTGAGATCACGCCACTGCATCCCAGCCTGGTCAATAGAGCGAGACTCCGTCTGCCCCCCCCCCCCCAAAAAAAAAAAAAGTAGTGATTTTTCCCATTTCAGGACTTCAAGTTTTCTTTTTATTTTATCTGGAGAACTGCTGCCTACATGCTTTCTTTTCTAGCTCCTTGTACAGGGAGCACAACATAATGATGAAGGGCACAGCTTCTACAGCTGAAATAACAGGGTTCTACCATTTTCTAATCTTGGGAATGTTACTCAACCACTCTGTGTTGCAGCAGTTTCCACATCTGTAAGATGAGGATGATAACATTCTGTGTCTCACTGGTTCTTAATGACGACTAAATACTATAAGGCTTTTACTGAAATAAAATTACCATTTATATTGTTTCAAGAATATATTCTAAATAAGAAAGACTACATGATTACATGTCTCTGCAATCTAAAATCCTAACATATATTTTGGTAAATATTTAATAAGGACATTAAATGTAAACTACATTGCAATAAGATGTCGATAATCCATAATGATGAATTTAATATTAAAAAAATGAACCGGAAGATAAATTTATTCAATGCTATTTCAGTGAAATATGATGGACAGAATTCTGGCTGACAATCAAATACACAATTTTACTATTCTCCTAGCATAATTTCTGTACCTGATCTGTGCTTGGTAAATTTTGTTTTTATTTCTATTTTTCTTTTTTTTCAATTTTTAATTTTTAATTTTTTTAAGACATGGTATCACTCTGTCACCCAGGCTGGAATGCAGTGGCACAATGACAGTTCATTCAGCCTCAACCTCCCAGGCTCAAGTGATTCTCCCACCTTATCCTCCCTCAGAACCTGGGACTACAAACACATGCCACCATGCTCAGCTAAGTTTAAAAATATATATTTTTGTAGAGATGGGATCTTACTATGTTGCCCATGCTGGTTGCAAACTCCTGGGCTCAAGGGATCCACTTACCTCAGCCTCCCAGAATGCTGGGATTACTGGCATGACCCACATTACCCTGCCCAAATTTTGTTTTTAAATGAATGAGTAAATGAGTTTGTCTGGACAGTCCTACCTAGTTAATCAAAGTATGTAACACACTAATAACTTTCAAGTAAATAAGTTGTTTTTAAAAGTCATGTGTCATCTTTGGTTTCATAATATAATTACTTTTTTCTGAATTTATATGCAATATATAAAATAAATATAATGTCTGCTAAGTGTATAGAAAATATTTTAGATGGAAATCTGTAAAGATTTTGTTTAATAAGAGAATCAAGTATGGCATATATTTTATCAGTTACAAAAGTATTAAGTTATAATCATAAATGTTCAAGAGTATACTTAATTTTACAACATATGCCACCTATCTGAAGAAAAATACCTGAACTTAATTTTCTTTTGGTCTTGTTTTTCCACTGATGTGTGCATTCTGGATACGAGAGCAATTAATTTCTTTATAGACCAATGCAAATTAAAGAATGAAGCTTTTCAAAAGAAAGGTTAGCATCTAATATGAACCGTTCCCAAATTTTGACCTTGTATAGTTAGGGTTTCCATTATTTTAAATCAGAGAAAGTGCTAATTACTCATTTAGAGATGCTATGGTGGCCCTGGGAGGTCTATAAAAAGATATAAGACCCCAACTAGAAAACATATCTTCTACCAGACTTACTTGTTAGCAGCTCTTCCCTTTGAAAACCTCAGAAAGATTTTTACACTCAGTCAAGAAGAAGTCTATTATCTTTAAGTGGAAAAATAAGCATTATTAGAATTCTAATTTTAAAACTTACTTCATTAGGACTAGGCATTAACCCCCAAAATTTGTTTGTCTCACCGCACCGGCTAGCAAATTCACCCAGGGAAAGGTCTTTCTTGCAACTCCACAATTTGGGCCAAGACCATCTAATTGTGAGCACCAGCAGGGAAAGAGCAGGAAGAAGCTCTGAGTAGGCAAGCAACTTGCATCTTAAGGAAGAGAAAATCAAGCTAGATGTCAAGGGTGCTATTGTTAAGACCAATACTAATGAAAAAGGACAGATAAACAGAAAGAGACTAGTGTTGCCCAGTTTTTACCAAAGAAGCTCATTCTGAAGTAACCTTATCAGTAATATAAACCAAATGGGATTCCTGAGAGGGTTCTGAATTCTTTACTCTGTGATGTCTTTTGGAGAGCTTTGACTGAAACCCTAACGTTTTCAGGGAATCAAACTCATGTTCTTCATCTGTCAATTCAAGACACGACAATGCATCACCTTTGATGGTCTCTGAACCCACACAGAACCTGATTCCCCAGCCTCTATCTTGTATTCATGAAAGAGCTGCCTTTGTCTTGGTCATGCTCAGAGAAGAGAAACAAGCAATTATATGCTCCAGGTGTTTGCATCTCTTCCCAGTGCATGAGCTCACACTTTAAACAGAAAAAAGTGATTGAGCAGATCATAAAATATTACCCTGAACTAAAGCTAGCATATGCTACGCAAAGCAAGAATATGAGACGATTGTCATTGGTACCAAGTTACAAGCAGAGAGAAACTACTTATCTAATATAAAATTATCTTTGGATTTGACAAAAAGGTATGGAACTAATAGGGGAAGGTAGAAAAAAATGGCTCACACAGCTCTTACTTTTTTAATTAGGATTTTTAATTGTCACACTGAACTGAAGTATATCATCTCAAATATTTTAAAGTGTACAGTTCAATTGGGTAAATATATTCACGCTGTTGTGCAACCAATCTCAAGAACCCTCTTCTTCTCACAAAACTGAAATGTGGAATTACGTTACATAACTCCCCATTCTCCTTTTCTCCTAGTCCCTGGCAACCAAAGTTCTACTTTCTTTCTCCATGAATTTGACCACTCTAAGTACTTATGGCTGTAGAATAATTAGTTTATAGCATTATTTTTTGGTACTGGTTAATTTCACTTAGCATAATGTCCACAAAGTTTATTCCTATTGTAGAACGTGTCAAAATTTTCTTCCTTAAGAAGGCTGAATGACATTCCATTGTATGTACGTATGTACCACATATATACTACATCCATTTTGTTTATTCATTTTTCCATTAATGAACACTTGGTGTCTTCATTCATTTGTGTTGCTATTAAGAAATGTCTGAAGTTGGGTAATTTATAAAGAAAAGAAGTTTATTTGGCTCATGGTTCAGCAAGCTGCACAAGAGACATAGTATCAGCATCTACTTCTGGTGAGGGTCTCAGGAAGCTTCCACTCATGGCAGAAGGTGAGGAGGAGTGAGCATCACATATCAAGAGAGGAAAGAAGAGAGGGGCTGGGGTGCTAGGCTTTTTTTGACAAGCAGTTCTTTAGGGAGCTCACAGTGTGAGAATTTACTCATTACTAGGAGAACAGCTCTAAGCTATTAATAAGGGATCGGCCCCACAACTCAAACTCCTTCCATGAGGCCCTGTCTCCAACACTGGGGATCAAATTTCAACAGAAGACTTGGTGAGGCCAAACAAACTATATCCAAACCATAGTACTTGAATTGCTTTAGCATTTTAGCTATTGTGAATAATTCAGCCATCAACATGGGTGTACAAGTATCTCTTCAAGACTCTGCATTTAATTTCTTCGGGTATATACCCAGAAGAGAAACTGCTAGATCATATGGTAATTCTATATTTAACTTTTTGAGGAACCACAGTAATTATTTTTCATAGCAGCTGCACAACTTTACATTCTCACCAATAGTGCACAAGAGTTCAAATTTCTTCATATCTTTATCAACAATTGATATTTTCTGAGTTTTTTTGATAGTAGCCACCATATGGGTGTGAAGTGTTATCTCATTGTGGTTTTGTATCTAATTTCCTTAATGGCCAGTGATTTTAAGCATTTTTCATGTGCTTATTGGCCATTTGTATATTTGCTTTCAAGAAATGTCTCTTAACCTTTGTCCATTTTCATATTTGAACTAGGTTTTGTTGTTGTTATTGATGAGTCATATAAGTTAGTTACACATTTTGGATATTAAACCCTTAAACGATATATAATTTGAAAATATGTTTTACCATTTCATAGGTTGCCTTTTCACCTGTTGAGTGTGTCATTTGACTCATGAAAGCTTTTTTTCATTTTGGCGTAGTTTGATTTAGCTCTTATTTCTTATGTTGTCTGTAATTTGAGGGTGATATTCAATACATTATTGCATCGAGTGTCATAAAGTTTGTTTCTCTGTGATTTTTGTAATAATATAATAGTTGTAGCTTTTACGTTTAGGTATTTGATTCATTTTGAGTTACATTTTGTATGTGGTATAAGGTCAGGATCTAATTTCATTCTTTTGCATGTGGGTATCCAGTTTTTCCAACATCGTATGTTAAAAGACTGTCCGTTCTCTATTGAATATTCTTGGCACTCTTGTCAGAAATCATTTGACCCTATATGTAATGGCTTATTTCTGGGCTTTTTACTTTTTTCATTTGTTCTATATGTATGTGTTTATGTCCATAACACACAATTTAATTACTAAAGCTTTGTAATAAGTTTTGAAAACAGGAATTGTGAGGACTCAATGTTATTTCTTTTTAAGATTATTTTGGCTTCTCAGAATGCCTGGAGATTTTATGTACAATTTAGGGGCTGGGCATGGTGGCTCATGCTTGTAATGCTAGCACTTTGGGAGGCCAAAGCAGGACGATCCAGTGGGTCCAGGGGTTCCAGATCATTCTGGGCAACTTAGGGAGATCCTGTCTCTAACAAAAAAGAAAGAAAGAAAAAAAGAAGATATTTTATGTACAATTTAAGATGGATTTTTTCTATTTCCAAAAAAAAATCCCATTGGGATTTTGATAGAGATTGCATTAAATATTAGATCGTTTCAGGTAATATTGACATCTTAACAATAGTCGATCTTCCAATCCGTGACCGTGGATATCTTTCCATTTATTTGTGTCTTCTTTTATTTCTTTTAACAATGTTTTGCAGTTTTCACTTTACAACTCTTTCACCTCTTTGGGTAAGACTATTTCGAAGTACTTTATTAATTTTGATGCTATTGCAAATGAAATTGTCTTCTTAATTTCCTTTTTTGAATTGCTCATTTGCCCACATGACTTTCAAAGATTAGCCATGAATACACAGGAATTTGTGTTTGGAAGGTGGAGTTCATTAAAATTCAATATATTTCAGACTCATCAAAGTGACATTTTGAAAATGAATTATGAAATCAGAGGGACTTACAGCTGAAGAAATTTTAAGTTTATTCAGTCCAGCCTCTTCATTTTACTGAGAAGGAAGTAGGCCCAGAAAAGTTAATAATTTT
>NW_026652293.1:25206213-25260056 GCF_009828535.3 Hylobates moloch
TGCCTCAGCTTCCCAAGTAGCTGGAACTACAGGCACGTGCCACCATGCTTGGCTAATTTTTTAATTTTTAGTAGAGATGGGGTTTCACCATGTTGGTCAGGCTGGTCTCAAACTCCTGACCTCAGGTGATTTGCCTGCCTCGGCCTCCCAAAGTGCTGGTATTACAGGCGTAAGCCAACATGCTCAGCCTGATGAGTATATTTTATGCCATTTTATGAAAGTTACAGATACCAAGATGCAGTCACTCTTGTCAGACACAGACAAATTGGATCTGGGAGATCATAAAGAAGGGGAGCTCATGATTATATGTCTGAGATAAGAACTGTCTCAAAAACTTTCTAAACAAAATCCACAAGAAATTCTTTCATACCTCCCATCCTTTGTACAAGTTGCTCATTTTGCATGAATACACATATTTTTATGACAAGATGTATTGCTAGGCATTCTTTAAGCCTGCACCACCGCAGAGGAGAGGCTCTCGGAAACAAACCTGCCCAGCAACAGTGTCTCTGCCAATAAACTGATTCTTGTTTTGAGCCTCCAGAACCAATCAACTTTGTTTCCATGCAGTTTACCTGGACTTCTCTCTTTGGCCAAGAAAAGCTTCCTACTGTGCTTTTCTTTCCTCATACACCTGTAGCTTGTCATTGCTGTGCATCCCAGACTATATAATCCTTTTTCCTCACTCACAAATAAAAATATGTTTGGAGAAATATTTCTCTGTTGTCATTTAGCATGACACATTGAAGCTGCCAGATAAATGAGTGAGTTATTACAGTACAAAGTGATGACTTATGTTCCTGAAAGTGCATGAAAGATGTATTATTCTCATTTCCTTCCCATTATTAAATGTGCCTTCATTGAAGAGTCAGTGTGTCAGGATTTTTCCTTCTTTGATCATGTCACCATGTACATATTTTGCATCTGCAAATAAACTAGGAAAATGCTTATTCCTGCCTGAGGGAGCATCTCTTACTCTGCTGAATGAAAAGTTTCATTTTTCTTTTCACCTCTTTGCTCTAAAAAGTTTACCTTCTTATCTCTTACCTCTAGCATCTTTTGCAACTCAACCAGTTCTAGGTCTCTAAGGGCATTGTTCTTTTCTCAAATTCATGTCTCTTTCTTTTAATTTTTTTTTCTCTAACTCTGTACCAAAAAATTTAAACCATTTAAAAGAAAACTTGATGTTACTAATAAAAGTTACTCATGTATTTAGAAGTTCATTTGTCCTTCTTCGATAGTATTCACATTAATTGAATGTCTAGTTCTTCAGTAATTTGAAATTATTAAAAGACATTTTCTATGTGCTGTTTTTAATATATTTTTTTCCATTTTAAAATTCCTGTTTCTCTTCCTTTCTTCTTTTATTCATGCTTTCTTCCTTTCCTTTACCCCTTCATGCCTTTTCCACTTCCCTTTTTTCTTTATATTTCTTTCTTCCTTTCTTCTTTCCTTCTTTCTCTCATTTCTTCTTTTTTCTTTTCTCATTCTCCTTTCTTTTTTATATTTTGTGAGTCTTAATATTTAAATAAGAAACTCTTGGGGAAGACTATGAAGGGTTCAATTTCAGATTCTGTTCATATTAGCTGTTAACCTTTCCTACACACCAATTTCTTCTCTGTAAAATAGACATATTCAAAGCGAATTTAATGGGAATAAGTGTTACGGAAATTAAATGATTTAATTGATTTTAAATAACAATAAACTAGGAAGATCACTGTATCCACAATATTTGGATGCAAATTTTAGAATTAAAAGTGAATACTAAAATAACTTAGAATATGTGCACCAATTCCTTGACCAATGCATGCAATGTGGTCTCATCAAAATCAGATATAATGCATACTCTAGAAAACCATTAGTGTTCCTAGCCAGAGACTATAACACTAACTGCAGCAGTGATATAAAGAGAGAAAATAAATACTAGAACAAGAGAAAAGCTTATCATTTTTAGTTTTACTAAAATGACTAATTTTTCTCTAGAAGTTTACATTCCTGTAATCTTCAACTTAAATTGGTAAACATTTTCTATTGAGAAGCTGAAAAATATTTACCCTATACAAACTTCTTCAAGATGGTATTTAAAATACTTATATTTTCCAGAAATGTTTGGAAATGAGTAAAGATATCACAACTTTCCACCACCAAATTCCTGGGTCTTTCTTAGAGTACCCTTTTCCTCTCAGATTCCATAACATATTTCAATCTGAAATAAAATAGTTTTCTTTTTATTCTTTTGTGATTCAGTTTCTGGAACATGCTTAACCAACTAAGCATCTAGAGCAAAATATCACTAGTTTGAGGGAGCAGCATATACTAAGTTTTAATTATGACTTTCTATGCAAACCTTTTGGTGTAAAAATGTCCACAAATCAAATTTACATCTCCTCTCTATAATTTTTATTTATTCTTTTACTTTATTATTATATTATTATTATTATTTTGTAGAGACCGGGTCTCACTATGTTGCCCAGGCTGGTCTCAAGCTCCTGGGCTCAAGCAGTCCTCCTGACTCGGCCTCCCAAAGAGCGGGGATAACAGGAGTGAGTCACTGTTCCTGACCTATATAATTTTTATATCACCAACAAATCTAATCTCCTCCTTAGCTCTGCGCTGCCATTAAAACTATATCAGCAATGATTGTTAATTCTTGCTATTTAATTTGTTAGGTTGATAAGTACTGACAATCAGGGATAGTTATACCCAATATATGTCTTCCCACTGTAGTTTGCAGACACTTCTTCACAGAGAAAATCTTTAAATATATAAGCTGAGTTTGCTGCTATTAACTATTTCCAGGCTTTTACCCTCTGTGTCTGGTAATGACCCATATATTGTCTGACATCCATATCTTCTTACATGTTTCTACAAAACATACCATCATTTCCTAGTTTTTAATTACAAGGACTCAACAACATATTTTTTTTTTACTTTAATGTAGTTGACATATTACTTTTTGGCACCTCTATTCTCATAATAGACAGTGGAGATGAGAAGGCAGTAGTATAATGTCTTCAAAGTAAAAAAGAAAGAAAAATCTGTAAACCAAGGATATTATATCTGGCAAAACTTTTTTAAAAAATAATGACAAAAAAAGGCAGTTACAAAAAAGCACAATCGAAAAACGAAACAAAATAAAACAGAAGTAGCTATCAAATCTTTCTCAAAAGACATATAAAAGAAAGTTCTTCAGACTGAAAGCACATATCCATAGTCAGTTATTCAATGCAGATGAAAATAGAAAAAGAATGAATAAAGGTAAATATGTAACTATAAAATACAGTATAAATGCATATTTATCTGCTTAACTGATTTAAAAAAGCAATTGTATAAAACGGTACATGTATGACTATATTGTTGCCATTTAACACATAGAAATGCAATATTTGTATACTGCCAATAACTGCACAAAGAAGATATGTGGGAACAAAGCTGTATTAGACTAAGAAAATAACATTAGATAGTAAGTTCAATTCATAGATACAAATAAAGTAAACCAGAAATGGCCATTTAAAACTTTAATACGACAAGATCTATAAATATATACCTGTTCTATTTTTTTAGCTATTTTCAAAGACATAAAATGTCATGAAATAATAATTCTAGAAATGTATGGGTAAATTTACAACATTTGTTGGTGTAATATGTATGCCAATAATAGCAAAATAAAGTGGTAATGGAAATAGTGCTTCATGGCGGAAACATTTCTACAACCTTGCAGAGTTAAGATAGTTTTAATCTGAAATAGAATCTCATATATTAAGATGTATACTAAGCTGTAGAGCAACCGCTAAAAAAAATCAACAAAATATAAGAAAAATCATTAAAGTAATTAAAAGATCACATTAAATACATATTCGTTTTATGAAAAGAAAGTATTAAATGAGGAATAGAGGAGCAAAAAAAGTATGATCATGCAGAAAACAAAAAGTGAAATTGCAGATGCAAACCTAATTATATCAGTAAGAGCATTAAAGGAGTAGATTAAAACAATGCATTCAAAAGACAAAAGTTGCAAGACTAGATTTAGAAACACATTTACTCTATACTATCTAAAGTAGATGCACTTTAGATTAAAAAACATGAATATGTGGAAAGTAAAATGAAAAAATATATATCATGCTAATAAGCATAATGAGAAACTTGGAATGGCTAAACTAACATAAGACTACATAGAATTTAAGTTAAAAAAAACTGTTTCTAGACATAAACAAGGACATGTTATAATGATAATGACACATGTCATTATCCTGGAATGGCCAAACTAACATAAGACTACATAGAATTAAAGTTAAAAAGAAAACTGTTTCCAGACATAAACAAGGACAAGTTATAATGATAATGACACATGTCTTAAGGAGCCAGTCTTTATTGTGTTG
This sequence comes from Hylobates moloch, assembly GCF_009828535.3. Lineage (NCBI taxonomy): Eukaryota > Metazoa > Chordata > Mammalia > Primates > Hylobatidae > Hylobates > Hylobates moloch. Next base: position 25,210,593 of record NW_026652293.1, read on the forward strand.
AGAAGGCATTTTATAACCAAGCTTCAGTTTTACTGTTTTTCTGGCTAAAGGAGTAGGAGAATAAAGACGTCCAAGAAGCAAGGACAGGCACTGGTGGAGTTTTCTTTTGCTTCAGGCAGAAGGCTAAACTCTACCATAGGCAGTGTGGCTTTTCATAAATTCAGTCCTGCTTATTAACATTCAATGCTCAAGTTTCAGAATACTTTTGAGGTTTATTTTCTTTCCTAACTTTCTTCTCTACATACAGTTCTCCTAGGATTCTTTCTGGGTAGCAATGGTAGGAGTGTCAGAGTGGCTACTTAGGTTTTAAGATATAGAACTATGCCATTTCTTAGTCTGTATACATTTATCTTAATCCCTTAACCTATTATCTAATGACTGACAATTTTGAACAACTTTTTGTCCATTCATTCATTTTTTAATTTATTGACATTTGCATGCCTGTAGGAAGAGTAGGTTTTATTACTGCAAAAATGTTAGATATAGTAGACTTAAGAAAGCAGAGCAAGCAGATTGTCTTATTGTAAGCCTAGTTAAATTGCCTGTGGTCTCATTTTGGTTTGCCAAATTAGGTAAAGCCAACGAATCATTAGAGTTTAATGTGTATTTTAACTATAAACCCTGTGAGTTTCCCAATCATTAAAACAGTCGCTTGAAATTTAGGGGGTACAATTATAGAAAAATACTTAAAAATCATCTTGGATATCGAATTGAGGATCCTGTGCACTTCATTTTTTCCCTGAAAAAATATGTAAATGAATTTGAAATAAACTGACAGGCTTACAATAGAATGAACATTTTTCCAAAAGCAATGGTGTATTTATTACTAAGGACAAAAGTACTTTGTTTATACTTTAATTTGTACTTACTAATACTTTATTTGAGGATAACGGATTTTATAAATAACATTTGAAGCTATATTTATTTAAATCAAAAGGTTCTGATATATAATTCATAGTTTTAGAATTTATTAAAAATAGTTGAAAGTTGCAGCAATTCTCTAAGTTAGTGTTTGTCAACCAGGGGCAATTTTGCCTCCAAAGGAATATTTGGCATAATCTGAAGACATATTTTGTTGTCAAAACTCAAAGGAGCATGACATACTGCTAATACTTAGCTGATACAATTCAGAAATACTGTTAAACGTTCTACAATGTACTGGATGGTTGCCTACGACTAAAAAATTATTTGGTTCACTATGTCAATTGTTAGAAGCTTAAGGGACTCTACTGTAAATTGTATAAAATACTTGAAAACAACTTCAGTTTGATAAGTGGCCAAAACTGAATATGACATTATCCCTGGTTTTAATACTGTACTTTCTGCTAAATTTTCCTGTTAACATGAAATTAGTCTAAAAAATAAAGTAAATTAATTTTATTTTAAAAGCTAAGACGGGCTGGGCACAGTGGCTAATGCCTGCCACCCCAGCAGTTTGGGAGGACAAGTTGGATGGATCACCTGAGGTCAGGAGTTCGAGACCAGCCTGGCTAACATGGAGAAATTCCGTTTCTAGTAAAAATACAAAAATTAGCTGGGTGTGATGGCATGCACCTGTAGTCCCAGCTACTTGGGAGACTTAGGTGCGAGAGTCAATTGAACCTGAGAGGCGGAGGTTGCAGTGAGCCAAGATCACGCCACTGCACTCCAGCCTGGGAGACAGGGTGAGACTCCATCTCCAAAAAGAAAAAAAAAAAAAAAAGAAAGACGAATATCTAAAAGCAAATTTTTATCTGAAACTAATATTACATTAGAAAACAATTATTTTATGTTTTATGAATAAAGTAATTCTAAAGGATCTATGTTAAAATATTTTTTAAATTTTATCAGAATAATGCATGCAGAAAATAACATCTAAAAGAGAAAAACTGATGTGTGTAAAGGGCTTATAATGCTATAGTAAGAAATGTATCCATACAAAGATTATATATGGATGACTTACATCAAACTGAAGGGGATAGGCAACAAGAACAAGTAGAGATTTGCAAAAATCAAGAATTCTGTGTTATAAAAATAAAGATGTATGGTTCTGGTGTCAAGTTCATAAGCCTGAACTTCCACAGAATATTTCTTTAAATGCGCTTTGTTCCTAGCCCACTCTCAGTGTTGCTAGTTAGAACTGAAATCTTAAAAACAATGAAGATATAATGTGCTATTTCAATTAACTATTACTTTAATTTGTTTATTTATTTCCAAGCACCGACCTATAATTAATTGTTTCTTCACTTGACACTTTAAATGTATTTCTACTATGATATTTGTTATACAACTCTATGAAATTATTTGGATAAGTGACTTTCTCACCATAGACTTAAACTCCTTAGAAAAATGGACTACATCTTGTTCCTTTTTGTTTCCCTGAAAACTAGCATATTTTCTAGTGTGTGTGTATACACACACACACACACACACACACACACGTATATATATACATGTTATCTGCAGATGCTGGAAGGAAGAAAGGAAGAAAGACTAAAGGAAAGAAGGAAGGAAGACAAAAGGAAGGAAGGCAGGGAGGAAGGAAAAAACAAAGGAAGCTTTAATAAAATTTAATTAACTTTATTTAAAGAACTGTAAATAAAGTTTAAATAATGTTATGTAAATAACTTTTAATAAATTTTAAATAAAGTTTTAAATGAAAAAAGAACATTGAAATTTTGCTCAACCTCCCTGTAAGTCAGTGTAAGGAAAAAAAAATCATTTAAAAAAGGCTCCAAAGGACAAAAGTGGAAACATGGTGTTATTCAGAATATATGAAGCTACTACTCCTCCAGGCTGAACCCATGAAATTACAATTACTGCTGCTTGAGGGACTGCTATTGTTAGTACCATTGCTTGGGTCTTAACAAAATGATACTAGGACCACTACTGTCATCCACAGCCAGAAGTGCTTTTTTTTCATCTTCTGCTTTCAAATCTTACACAAAAATGCCTATTCATATCCTAGTCAGAATAAAGATATCACTGAATATGAGATGTCATGAAGGATGTGGCTTTGTGCATGTATATTTAGTTAGTAAATTGACAGTTTCACAAGATGAAATAGTGATTTATTGCATATAAATATGCATATGAATATTGTTACATTAAGTCCCAATGTAACAGTATTAAGTGGGACATTTGAGACGTAATTAGGCCATGAAGACTCTGCCCTCATGAGTTGATTAATGCTGTTATTGTGGAAGGGGAATTGTTATCATGGATAAGGAGTTTTTATATTATATTAAAATAACTTTTTATTCTTATATTAATAAAAACACGAGTTTAACCCACGTCTTTCTTTCTCACACTTTCTCCTTGCCTTTCCACCATGAGAGATTGCAGTAAAAGGCCTTCAGTAGATGCTGGTCCCTTGATCTTGGACTTCCCAGCTTCCAGAACCATGAGCCAATAAATTTCTCTTCATTATAAGTTACCCAGTCTCAGGTATGTTATAGAAGTTGAAAACAAACTGCACTTTGGGACACTGAGGTGGGCGGGTCATGAGGTCAGGAGATTGAGATCATCCTGGCCAACATGGCGAAACCTGTCTCTACTAAAAATACAAAAATTAGCTGGGTGTGGTGGTGGGCGCCTGTAGTCCCAGCTACTCGGGAGGCTGAGGGAGAAGAATCACTTAAACCCGGGAGAAAGAGGTTGCAGTGAGCCGAGATGGTGCCACTGCACTCCAGCCTGGTGACATATTGAGACTCTGTCAAAAAAAAAAAAAAAAAAAAAAAAAGAGTAGAAAACAAACACTAAGATAACTTGTGTATTTTAAAAAAATTTATTTAAAATTTGTTTTCCCTCTTCTCTAGAAATTTTAAATAGAAATTTAATAACTGTGTTTTCAGGAAACACTTCTGTGTGGTTCCCTGAAGTACGTAACAATGAGCAATAAACATATGTCAAAAAATTAAGATTTTTTAATTGAATTACAATAAAAATACTACATGGTAGAAGATATCAGAGTAAAATGTCAAATTTATTTCTTTTTTTATGAGTTCCTTGAAATTCAACATTGCTTCATATGTGAACATGAATGGTAGAGATGTGAACGTTCATAAAATTTGTCCTAAAGTCATTTTTGCCTTAAAAAGTATTAAAGATTTTTAAAATGATACTTTTCTCTTACAATAGTAGAATAAGCTCAAGGTCAAAGAACAGCATTTATTCATTTTTTAATAAGAATCCAAAGCTCACAAGAACAGAAATGCTTAAGGATATCAACAAAGATGGTGTTTTAGGATAAAATCCCTGAAGATGGTTCCACTGTGTGAAAAGGAGTCACAATTATTATATTCCCTTCATGTTTATCTTTAAAATGCCTCCAGATATTGTTTTCTTAAAAATAAAAGTACCTAGGAACTAGAAAATGTGTTTTTAAATATCATAATATATTGAAAGACTACAGGCACACAGCAAGATTTAGGAAAATTTAGTTCCTTATTTTCTGTTAGTTTGAACAATCTTGAGAAAATAAATTGTAAGTTTAGATATTGCAAATGTTTTTCCTTAAAGAATCTGATTAAAATGATAAGAATGACTATTCTAATTTTACTTCACCACAAAGTAAACAAAGATTAGAACAAAATATTCATAATACATGTTTCTGTGTATTTATGTGTTCTAAGGCTTTATAAAAGGAATCTCACAAACCATACCATTATATTAAATAATCATCAACTTGGAAGTTAAATATGTGTGCAATGGTTATATAATTATATAGGTAAATATCTATATTCCTTTATAAATACAATGAAAATAGTGTTATTTCTGAGGTAGCATACATATAGTTGTCTACAAATATATATATAATATCCCTTTATGAAAACAATTATATACATATATTTACCTACCACATACATTCAACAAGTAATAATTTCTATAGACTGATGTTTTAAAGAGAAAATATACTTTACATGAAACTTTAAAAAAAAAGACTTTTTTCCTGTGTAAGTCAATTTATAAGTTGCAGTGAGGCTTATTAACAGGAAGTTATTTAGAATTATATGTAACAAATTCTAAATGTCAATATAGTATCTGCATCTCTGTGCCTGAGTATTTTTGCAGCTCAAAGGAATGATGCTCTGTTTTTGTGAGTGTAGCAAGGCTAAAATGCTAGGAATTAACAACCCTTGGGGAGCAACCCCCAACCATGACTGATAAGAATTAATATGTAAATATCCCACCTCCATTTATCCTCCAGTATAAGAATTCTGAGCCATGTGTTTTAAACTTCTTCCCAGAATCTCCCTACAAAATAAACTTATTACTTATAGTCATAGCTGGCTTAATAATGAACACTTTATTGCCTTAATTGGCTATTTTTTTTTTTTTTGTCAATTCCCCACTCCACAATTTATGTTTCTTTCACCTACAAAATAAATTGCTTACACTGGGAGTATTGTCCATGGTTCTGAAGTGGTCCCCACAGTGAGGTTTCTTTGCATTTAGAAAGAGGAAGAAAGAGTGAAAAGGACTGGTTTGAGGGCCATCTCAGCTGGAGCACAATAGAAAACCAGATAAACTTCTAGGGTTTTTGATTCTAGCTCCTGGCTTTTTGATGGCACCTATGGAGCTGCCTGGGGACAGTGAGAGCTTGCTGCCCTGAAAGGAAGGACCCAGGAATGGCTGGCTTCACCACGTGTTGATTGTAGCACCTCAGGGCCTCGAGTAAACATGGGTGGTAGCCAGGGATTGGTTACAGCAGGCCTTGGGCGAGACCCAGTGCTGTGCTGGCGTAAGGTCTGACCCAGCAAAGTCCCAGTAGTGGTGGCCATAGGGGTGCTTGTGTCACTCCACTCGCAACTCCAGGCAGCTCACAAGAGAGTGAAAGACTCTATTTGGGAGAAAGTAAAGGAAGAAAACAAGTGTCTATGTCTAGTAATCCAGAGAATTCCTTCAGATGTTATCGAAGACCATCAAGTCTGCAAGAAACACAGTGTTACTGGGCTTCAGGTGCCCCTTAATGCACACACTGCTTATATCACATCACATTCCTTTTGAATACCTGGAAACACCTTCCCAAGAAGGACAGGTACAAAGAAGCCCAGTTTCTGAAGACTACAATCAATACCTAACTCTTCAATGCCCAGACACTGATGAACACCAACAAGTATAAAGACTATCCAGGAAAACAGGACCTCATCAAATGAACAAAATAAGGCACAAGGACCAATTCTAGAAAAACAGAGATATGTGAACTTTCAGACAGGGAATTCAAAATAGCTGTTCTAAGGAAACTCAAAGAAATTCAAGATAACACAGAGAAGGAATTCAGAATTCCATCAGACAAATTTGAAAAAGGCTTTTCAAATTTTGAAAAATAATTTTTAAAAAGAATAAAATAATTAAGAAGAATCAGGCAGAAATTCTGGAGGTGAAAAATGCAATTACATCTTAAGAATGCATTGTAGTCTTTTAATAGTAGAACTGAACAAGTATGCTCATGAATGACCAGCGCATCAATGAAAAAAATTAAGAAGGAAATTGAAACATTTCTTGAAACAAATTATAATGGAAACACAACATACCTGAACCTATGAGATACAGCCAAATCAGTAGTAAAAGGGCAATTTACAGTTGTGTCTACATCAAATAAGAGGAAAAACTTCAAATAAACAATCTAATGATGCAGCTGAAAGAGCTAGAAAAGGAAGAGCAAACCAAACTCAAAACCAGTAGAAGGAAAGAAATAATGAAGAGCAGAACAGAAATAAATGAAATTGAAATGCAAAAAATACAAAAGTTCAATGAAATAAAAATGCAAAAAGTTCAATGAAATAAAAAGTTGGTTTTTTGAAAAGTACATACCCTGATGTGTTTATTACATATTGTATGTCTGTATCAAAATATATAACGTACCCATAAATATATACACCTACTATATTCTCGCAAAACACAAATAATAAAAAAAAATAGGCAAGGGAAGGAGTTACTCTACTGGCTAGATAAATGATATAGATCATTATGATGACATAAGGTTGTTATCACATAGGGAAGTAGGGAAGAAAAGATTTGGAAATGAAGATATTCACAAGGGAAGTGAGTAGTGCTTTTTTTTTTTTTTTTTTCGGCAGATAATCATAAATAGAAAATTTCAGCCAAGTACCCAGGGACTCAAATGATGGTCTGGGCTCCCAGTAATATGCTGGGAACATTTTTTTTAATAAAAAATACAAATCAGAGCTTGAATTATTGTTGTGTGGATTTTCTAGAGCAGAGGTTGGCAATCTATAGCCTACAGGCCAAATTTGGCTCGTGACCCTTTTCCTCTAAAGACTACAAGCTAAAAATGACATTTACATTTTGCAGGGCTATTTAACAGAAACAAACATACAAACAAACAAATAAAAGGAAGAATAAGCAACAGAACCATCGGTGACTCACAAAGTGAAAAGTGTAAATGGAAACTCCCTGTTTCTTTACAGAAAATGTTTGCTGATCCCGGGTCTAGATGATCAAAAGTGATGGAGAAATATTAAGAGTGCAGCTTAGATGTCAACATGTATCAGTCTATAACTGTTACATGATAATTAGTACAAAGAAGGGAGGAAATACATTTCCAATATTCAAAAACTATTATCTGGTTTAGCAAAATAGTTGTTCATGTCACAGGCAAATGGCTGTTTTGCATTTTCACTTTTGTCTTATTTGTTAACATGCCACAAGGAAACATAACAACTAACATTCAGGTTGAAAATATAATTGGGGATCCAGCAGTCAACAAGTTATCAGCACATCACTAGCGGTACCCCTCTGGCAAACAGTTTAGAACAAGAAATATGCTGTTAGAAGGCAAAGGGACTCTAAAATATGTGGTAGAAGTGGATATAATGAATATCATGTGTGATCTCAGGACTTATTGCCTTACTGGGGACTTATAGCTTGGTCATTAACCCTCCTGTTACAAGTATCCTTCTTAGAAATTGTGACTGATCATGACCTTGAAGCAGTAACAGGATGGAAGGAATTTAAGACAGAGCACAAAGGGATTTGACTGATGAAATGTGTAGACTATACCACAGGCTGATGGTGCCACACTCAAACCCTTCATAAATTGCAATGTACTTCAGCGGATTTCCAATTGTCAGTATCCTCTTTGTGCCTAAGAATGTTTGTCCACCATTGAGAATTAGCACGTGACAGGTCTTACATTTCTGGAAATGAATACTCCTAGCATCATTCCACAACCAATGACTGAAAGGAGTTAATATATAAAAGCTCAGCACCCCCATCCATCCAGTGAGACAATTCTAAGACATGTAATTTACAGCATTTTCTAGAATTTCCCTCTGGGTTTAAGCTCCAGTTTCCCACAATGGATGTTGACTAAATAAGACATCCTTCAATGACTGCTTCCTTTCGTTGTTTTAAATCCCCAGTCCCTGGGCATTGTTTCTTGCACCTACCTCTATTCTCAGAATCTCTTTTTCCAGTAACCTAAACTGAAACAGCTTTTAGCAACTCAGAAACTCTCCTAAGTACTAATGAGATCATCGGTATTTTTTAAAGTGCTGTAAACCACAGAGGGGGAAAAAAATGTTCTGGTCCTTCACTGGTGTTTCTCTGATTTAAAAAGCAAAGTGAAATGAAATGAATATATTTTCTTTTAAATGATATATTATGAATTGCTATAATTTTTTTATTTAATTATTTGACAGAGCATTAGAGAAATCTCTGGTGAATAGAAGAAAATGAAAAGCACTCCAGCTAAAACTGGGTGAAATCCTCTGGTTAATACATCTATGTATATCTATCTACCATTCTGAGCTGTAAAGTAATAAATAAGTTTTTCCTAACTATTTTGTTGTAAGTATTAAATATATAACTAAAGTAACAGAGGGAATAGGAGGATAAATTTTTCCAAATGGCAGAGAAGCATAAAAAATTCTCTAGATTGTTATTTCCTAAAAGGTGTTCCATGGAAACACTAGTCTTTCTATAGCTCTTTAAAAATAGTAAATTTAAATAGTGTGTTTAGAGATCACAAGAAATGCCGTCTTTTACCTCCACCTTATTCACCCCTCCCCTTCCCTTGCGTATTCACAATGCAAATGTAACAATTCTATTTTAATAAGCTTATTTTTTCTTAAATGTTGTTTTGTTTAGTATTCTTCTGACTTGCTTTATAAATGATTTGTAAATGAGTATAAATGTTATGTGTAAAAACACATAAGACATAAACTGTGGAAAGCATTGTTCTTGGTACTCAAACATTAGGATTCAAGAAAATCTCATTAACGAGATGTCTTACCTCAAATGCCATTCTTCTGTATATTTTATTTATTTACCTAATTTATCAAAGATGATAAATTATATAGTAAGTCCACACACTTGCCTATAATAAACATAAGACCCTATATTGATTGATTATTTATTAGTGTCTAATACATTTAAGATATTTATTAAGATATTAAATACAAAAATATAACTAATACATTTTGAATACATTGAATAATCAATCAACAGGTATTATCTCAGCCACCTCAAAAACTTATTTATATGATGCAACGTAAAAGACAAGTTTACTTAATAAAACAGATGTTGTATGAGAAAGATGTGTAGAAGGTAGCTTATTTTCTTACCATAAATAATTTGAAATTTTAGAACAAAGCAAGATTTAAGTAGAATTCTTAGAGTAAAAATGTTGCCACACATAATTAAATGCCAAACGTCAATCTCTAAAATAAAAATGTAATACAATTTCATAACAAACAATATAAGCATAAACTTGATAATTCCTTTGAATTATTGTTAATAATAACTATATTACATTAATTATGTCATATTAATAGTAGTTTATTTTTTGATGTCTGTGCCATTCTTTATTTATTCATATTGGCCTGCCCCACAGCACAATTCAAACTACAATTTGCCTGGATATAAAGCAAACTTTCCTCAAAGGCCCAGCACTCTTCTTGTTAATGTAGCTTGGAATTTCAAGGGCATACCTGACATAACAATGTATTGGCATAAATATTTCTGACATTTATTCACTGTACTTCCTTTAAAAGCAAGTTAATATTTCAAAAATAAATTAATAGTAACATCATTTCTCAGCTCAATTATAAAATATGCTAATGTGTCAGACATTCTTAATGCATCAGGATTGACTGGGGACTACTGTAGCCTAAGTAAAAAGAATTTTAAAAAGTAGTACTCCATGGTGAATAATTTTACCATATGGTCATTTGGCTTTGATTTAATTCAGCCATAGGTGTTAGGAATTTTATGATGTACCTAGACTAGATCTACTACTTCTAAAAAGGACATTTTACAGAAAAGGAGATATAAATAGTATGAAAACTTCATTTATTATATTTCTTTTCAAATTTTATTCTGCTCTTTTCAAACTCTCCAAGGAAGCATATTTCCTTTGGTACATTAGAAGTGACTTATTCAATTAAGCCCAAATCTGAGAGTACTGACACCATTAATGTGTAGGAATTATATTTTGGATGAACTTTGATAAATCAGGAATTATCAGGGAAATTTCTCACAATTAAACTTTAATTATGCCTTGATACCAGAGAGAGAGAGACAGTTTCTGAAGTATAAAACTCCTGCACTGATTAACTAAAGCCAACAATCTCTTCAAGTGCATTTTGAAAAAAAATCCAACAGTGGGTATTTAAAATATGTGTATGTGTATTAAAAACATGTGTACATATTTCTAACATGAGTGTGTGTGTCTACACTAACACATACCATTTATTCAGGCATCAGCAATTTCGTTTTTCAACAAGAAAAGAGTTATGCCCATGATTGAGCATTCACTTGATCTGGCTGCCCATGTTAAATCTATATGTTTATGAATAGGCAGTGTGAAGAAAATCTGAGACTTACTATGTGTACCCCTGAGAAATGAAAGCAGATCAGGATCTCAGTGATGACAAGTGAAGTTTCATGAGTATGATTTGACAAAATTTAGGCTTAGACTTTTTATGGATTCTATTCACTTTTTGTGTTTAAAAGGTGGCAATGTATGTCCTTACATAGGATATATCACTTCTTTGGGCATTTGTGTCTTTATAAAATGAGAATAACAATTTCTCCCTTATGGTCTTTGTGATTTTGTTTCAAGAGTGACGGTAATTGAAAATACTTCTACAAATATAAAGGTGGGAATTCCTTCTATGTTTGTACCTGACTGTATTTTTCACGAAAATCTGTTAGGGCTGCATGAGATTGTATGTAATAATAAATTGAAGCAAAGAAAATAAATAAAAGAGATATAAAATGGGATTACCAATCACAGAAGATGTGAAATGCATTTTTAAACTCACACAAATGAAAAACAATGGCACAAGTGAAGATTCAGTGTAGGCTTCAATGTTCTGTGGTCGAAAAAAACTAGAGCAAAATGATACCTATGTGTTATAACCTGTACAGCCTTCCAAACAGCTTCAAAGACTCACAAGGCATGTGAATATGCTACTGATATATTTGAAAGATAAAACTATCAAAAATCACATTCTAAGAATTACCATGTTAATTATATATTTAATTGAAGCAATATGATGTTTTATCATCCTTTAAACTATCATTGCTAGTGGAATCCATTTAGCCGATCAACAAAGATCAATGGTCATTTTAGATAAAATAGTTTGTTTATTTCTAAAAACTATTCCGAAACTACAACAAAGCTGCCTTGTCCTGTTAATTCACTTCATGTTATGTCTTCCTGCTCGTGTTCATTTTCACTGCCTTCACTGTCAGATAGGTGTTTCTTCCCTAATTGCCACCAATGTCACTCTATTCACAAGGTGACACTTGCGATAGCAGCTTTGTCACCTAAATCAGTGTGAGCATTGCCTCTGTTGACCAGTACGTGAGCATCTGCCATCAACTTCTCTGATTGCTTGGTCCCAATTAAGAAGTTTTTGCTCAAATTAAATTTAGTGCACTGCATTCAGGTTTCAATAAGGGGAGGGTAGGTTAGAATTGCTTGATTAGAAAAAGAAATGTACTTTTGTTACTCTTTTCATATTCTATTCTTATTAATTCTATTTCCTGTCAATACAGCATCTATTTTTTTCACTATGTATTGTTTGGATTAAGTTTACTCTTTATTCTGATGTTCATGGAACATATATAGGAACCAGTTAGTTTTGAAGTGTAGAGAGGGAAGAAACAGACAGTGATATATTAAGCATTATCCCTCAGAGATACAGGACAGTCACTATTTTTGTGAGAATCCTCTGCAATTCCAAGTGCAATGTTCTTTTTGCCTTTATCATTGCTTGATGTAAATCACATCTTTGTTTCATTCTGATTTTTCTGCATTCTAACTTCATGATCCTCAGCAGGTCATTTAACCTCTTAAACATTTCTTATCATTAAGCTAGCTTTCAAGAGTTTGCATTATACGATTTATTTTTACTTATTCATTACTTCATTTATTCATTGACTCCTATGTTTCTTCCTTATTACAGTATAAACTCCAAGACCAAATGGACAGATTTGCTTGCTTAACTTTATATTTCTAGTACCTAGAACTATGCCCGGAACATAGTAGATACTTAGTAAATGTTTGAAAGACTGTCTGAAAGATTCTGCATTATCTATGCCAAGAAAGAGAACAGTCATACTAAGAAGTACGGAATTTGATAGTCTGCTAAACAGAAATTTTCTAGTTGATATTATAAATTCCTGTTTTAATGATTAAATATTGCTGCTACCAGGAACCAGAATATATGTGACTTATTTGAAAACAGGAGGATCGACTTGAGCCAAACAATAGTGTGACTTGTAAAACACTAAATTAAAATCATCCATCAACTCAGGAGATAAACTTTATATTTTTTTAAAAAATGTTTAACTTACCCGGGTGTAGATGGTACAAATCACCTAATATTTTTAGATCCACTCCAGTTAGGTGTCTCCAATCCCAGTTAAAAACTTTTGGAATTCTAGCTTACTAGTTATTTTTTCTTCTATTGTTGCTTTATAGACACTGTTGCTTCACTCTCGTTCGTTTGCATTGTTTCCAATGAGAAAATTGATATCATCTTTATCCTTTTTCCTCTGTATGTAGCATGCATTTTTCCCAGTTTTTAAATTTTTATCTTTATTACTGCTTTTGACCACTGTGATTATGATGTAATTTTCTTTGTTTTCCTTGCACTTGAAGTGCATTGAGTACTTGAATATTTAGGTTTATAGTTTTTATCAAATTTGGAAAAAATGGCAATTATTTTATTCAAATATTATTTCTGAATGTCCTGTTCTCTTCTCCAGGGATGCCTGTCACACATATATTAGGTATTTAAAACTGCCTCATAGCTCAGGGTTATTATGTTCAAAGATTTTTTTCGTATTTTTGTGTGTTTAATTTTAGATATTTTCTATTGTTTTGGGTTCAAGTTCATTAATATATTTTTTGTCTGGAATGACTAATCTGCTGTTGATTCCATGCACTGTATTTTTCATCTCAGTGCAGTTTTAATCTCTAGAAGTTATATTTGGTTTTTCTTTTTGAATTTTTCATGCCTCTATGTAATATGTTCAGTCTTTATTTTTATGATATGGGATAGAGTTACAATAACTCTGATCTTGTGGGTTAATGCAGTGATTAGGTCTCCTGCCAGGGAAGCCAAGATGGTGGGAGAACTGGCTGTCACTTTTACCTCACTTTTTCCAATGTAGAAACAATAAGTTGGTGGAAAATTGTTGTCCACCTGGTGCCTGGTAGAATGGGGGGAGGAGGGTTGCAGATATAGAAGTCTGAATATTTTACTGTCTGCTCAATTTTTTTTTCACTTCTCTGTAGCCCCAGAAACTATTTCATCTTCATATTTGAGATCGAGGATATTTCTGTTGATATTGTTGGTACTGTAGGCTTGTTTCTGATTTTCTGTTAAAGGAGAGTGAAGCCAGCTTGCTACTACAAAACGGTTTTGCAGCTGGAAGACCAACAGTGGAGCTCCCAAGTATATAAAGCAAACATTAATCAATCTAAAGAGAGAGATAGACTGCAATACAATAATAGTGGCGACTTCAACACCTCACTCTCAGTAATGGTCAGATCATCCAGAAAGTCAACAGGAATATGTAACAGTTAAACTACACACTAGATCTAATAGGTCCAACGGATATTTTATAGAATGTTTTGCCCATCTTCTACAGAATAAACATTCTTTTCATCAGCACGTGGAACATTCTGCAGAGTAGAACATATCTTAAGCCACAAAGCTAATCTGAACAAATTGTTTAAGTTAGAAATCATATCATGTGTCTTTTCAGACCACAGTAGAATAAATCAAGAAATCAATAGCAAGAATAACCTTTGAAAATTAAAAAACACAGGAAAATTAAACAATATGCTCATGAATAATCAATGGGTCAATAAAAAAGTAGGAAACAATTTTTAAAATTTCCTCAAGCAAATAAAAATGGAAAAATGTAAATACAACGTACCAAAATCTATGGGATAGAGCAAAAGCAGCATTATGAGGGAAGTTAATAGCAATAAATACTTATATAAGTAGAACGACTTCAAATAAATAACCTAACAATGCACCTAAAATAACTTGAAAAACAAGAACAAACCAAACTTAAAGTTAGTAAAATGAAAAAATCATAAAGATCAGAGCAGAAATAAATGAAATTGAGACTAAAAAAATACAGAAGACCAACAAAACACGAACTCGGTCTTTTGAAAAGATAAATGAAAATGATAAAACTTTGGCTAGGTTAACTAAGGGAGAGAGAAACAGAGAGAGACAGAGAGAGAGAAAGAAAGACCCAAATGACCCAAATAAAGAACATCTTAAATTAAAAAGACATAACAACTGACACCTCAGAAATACAAAGAATCATTAGAAACTGTTATACACAAACAAACTGGAAAACCTCGAAGAAATCAATATATTTCTAAACTCTTACAATCTTATACAATTGAACCATTAGGAAATAGAAAATCTCAGTAAACCAGTAATGGGTAATGAGATAAAACCCATAATAACATCTCTTATCAAAGAAAAGCCTAGGTTCTGATGGCTTCAAATGCAACATTCCACCAAGTATTTAAATAAGAAGTAGTACCAATTCTACTCAAACTCTTCCAAAATATTGAGGAGGAAGGAACACTTGCAAACTCACTCTGTGAGGCCAGCATTACCCTGAAACCCAAACCAGACAAGGACACAATTAAAGAAGAAAGCTGTAGGTCAATAACACTGATGAGCATAGATGCAAAAATTCTCAACGAAATACTAGTAAACTCAATTCAACTACACATTAAAAAGATTACTCACAATTATCAACTGGGATTTATCCCAGGGATGCAAAGATGGTTGAACATATGCAAACAGGTAAACACAATACATCACATTAACTAAACCAAGAACAAAAGCCATGTGATTATTTCAATAGACACTGAAAAAGAATTAGATATAATTCAACACCAGTTTTTAAAAAATCATGAAACTGTGTATATAAAGAGTATACCTCAATATAATAAAGGCCATATATGACAATACCACAGCTAATATCACATTGAACAAGAAAAAATTGAACGCCTCTTCCCTAAGATATGGAACAAGACTAGGGTGTCCACTTTAACCACTTTTATTCAACATGGTATTGGAAGTCCTAACTAGGGCAATTAGGCAAGTGAAAGAAATAAAGAGCCTCCAAATTGGAAATAAAGAAGTTGGAAGAAGAAATAAAGAAATTAGGCTTGTTTGCAGTTGACATTGCCTTATACTTAGAAAAACCTAAAGACTCCACCAAAAACTGTGAGAACTGATAAATGAATTCAGTAATTTTGCCAGATACAAAATGAACACATAACAATCCAGTAGCATTTACATACACCAATAGCAAACAATTAGAAAAAGAAATCAAGAAAGCAACTTCATTTATTATAGCTACAAAAAAGTTTAAAAACATAGAAATCAATTTAACCAAATAAGTGAAATATCTGTACAAGACAAACTATAAAGCACTGATGAAAGAAATTCAAGAGTACACAAAAATGAACCGATATTCAATGTTCATAGATTAGAAGAATTAATATTATTAAAATGACAATAATATCCAAAGCTATTTGCAGATTCAGTTCAACTCCTATCAAAATACCAATGGCATTCTCCACAGAAATAGGAAAAATAATCCTAACATATACATGGAAACGAAAAGAAATTCCGAATAGCCAAAGTAATCCTGGGTAAATAGGACAAACCTGGAGGTATCATACTACCTGACTTCAAATTTTATTACAAAGCTATATTAACCAAATTAGCACAGTAATGGCATAAAAACAGATATATAGACCAATAGAACATAATAGAGAATGCACATACAAATAGATGCATTTAGAGCAAACTCTTCTGCAACAAAAATGCCAAGAACATACAATGGGGAAAGGTAAATCTCTTCAATAGATGGTGGTGGGAAAACTAGATAACTACATGCAGAAGAATAAAATAGACCCTTATCTCTCACCATACATTAAAAAAATCAAAATGGGTAAAGACTTAAATCTAAGATCTAAAACTATGACAGTGCTAGAAGAAAACATTGAGGAAATGCTCTGGGACATTGATCTGGGCCAAGGTTTTTGTGTAAGACTTCAAAAGAACAGATAACCTAAGGAAAAATAGACAAATGGGATTACATCAAGCTAAAAAAATTTGCACAGCAAAGCAAACAATGAACAAAGTAAAGAGACAACCCACAAAAATGGAGAAAATATTTGCAAGCTATCTACCTGACAAAGGATTGAAAATCAGAATATATACGGAGCTCAAACAACTCAATAGCAAAATATATACAGATATGTTTAAAACATAAACATATACATATAATTATACATATATACACATACATGTTTTACTATTGATGGGCAATTAGATTAATTACATATTTTGATCATATTTTTATTACATTTTACAAATTTTAGGTTGAATACATATATATATATTCTGATTAAAATGGGGAAATGATCTGAATAGATATTTCTCAAAAGAAGACATACAAATGGCCAACAGTTATATGAAAAAAATGCTCAACATCACAAATTATCTTGACAATGCAAATAAAATCTACAACGCAATATGATTTCACTCCAGTTAAAATGGCATTTATCAAAAAGACAAGCAATACCAGATGCTAGTGAGGATGTGAAGAAAGGGGAACCCTTGTACACTGTTTGTGAAATGTACATTACCACAGCCACTATGAAGAACAGTATCAAGGTTCTTCAAAAACAAAAATTAGAAATACCATATGATCCAGCAATTAAACTACTAAGCACATAGTCAAAAGAAAGGGAATCAATATGTTAAAAAAGACATCCAATGTTTATTGCAGCACTATTCACAACAGTCAAAATACGTAATCAATCTAAGTGCCCATCATTGGATGAACTGATAAATAAAATGTGGCATATATACACAATGAATATTATTCAGCCATGAAAAATGAAATTCTGTCATTTGCAGCAACTGGGATGAAATTGGAGGTCCTTATGATTAAGTGAAATAAGCCAAGCACAGAGAGACAAATATTGCATGTTCTCACTTTTATATAGGGGATAAAAAATTGAATCTCATGAAGACAGAGAGTAGATTGTGGTTACGAGGTCGAGAATGATAATAGAGAGGAGGGACTGAAGAGAAGTTGATTAATGGGTACAAATATACAGTCTGATAGAAGAAATAAGACCTACTGTTAGATAGATTAGTAGGATGATTATAGTTTATAATAAACTACTATATATTTCAAATAATCAATTGTATGTCTTTATGTATATTTCTATCTTATAATCAATTATATATTGTATATTGTATATTTCAAAATATATAATACATTATTATATATTTAGAATATATTAGAAGTGGAATATACTAGAATGTAGCTAGAAGAGAAGTATTTGAGTGGTTCTAGCATAAAGAAATGACAAACATTGAAGGTAATGGGTATCCCAAGTATTTTGGTTTGATCTTTACAAATTATTAGAATGTATTAAATTATCACATGTGCTCCAAAACTATGTACGTCTATCGTGCATCAGTACAAAAATGTAGTTCATCATGCTAACATAATACAGAAGAAATATTATTTCATCATCTCGAAAAGTTGACATGCTCTGTATTTAAATATATTTGAAGTCAATTTATCTAAAATGATCAACCAAGGAAGATGTGTACAGGGAAAAAAGAAGAGAAGAACTCTGAAATATTGTAATTGAATAAAGCCATAGAGCCTACAAATGAGAAGAAGTTTTCAAAATGGTTGGGAAAAGATATAAAAATGTAGTATGTTGAAAACTAATAAAAATGAATGTTTCACAATAAGAGAGTATCCAAATACATTGAGAGTTGCTAAAAGGCTAAATCATTGTCCTTCAGTTTGGCATACTAGAGGTCACTGGTGACCTTAACAGGACAATTTTCAGTGGAGTAATTCATTAATTTATTCAAGAAATATTGCAATGTGTACACTGTGTATGACATACTCTTTAACCTGCAGTGAGTGAGCTGAAAACGAAAAATACCTGCCCCTTGGAATTTACTTTCTAATAGCAAGGGAATGACAATAGTTAAATAAGTAAAGTATAACTACATCACATTATGATAAGTGTTAAAAAAAGAAAAACAACAAAAAGGAGTGAGTGGACACAATTTCACATGGGATGAAAACATTGACAACATTCAGATGGTAATTTTTGAGCAAAGACCTAGAAAAAAATAGAAAAAGCTAAGATCCCTCTGAAAAAAAAAAAAACATACTTGTAAAGATTAGGAAATTGAAATTATAATAGAATTTTTTAAATTTATGTACATTTAATGGGTACAAATGCAGTTTTGCTACATGAATATATTGCATAATGGTGAAGTCTGGGGGTTTAGCATAACCATCGCCAGAATAGTGCACATTGTACCCACCAAGCATTTTCTCAACCCTCACCTCTCTCTACCCCCCACCCTTCTGATTCTCCAGTCACTGTTATTCCACACTCTATGTTAATTTGTACACATTACTTAGCTCACACTTATAAATGGGAACATGTGGTATTGGACTTTTGTTTCTGAGTTGTTTCACTTAAGATAATGGTCTTTAGCTCCATCCATGTTTCTGCAAAAGATATGATTTAATTCTACTTATGGCTGAATAGTATTATATATCACATTTTCTTTCTTTCTTCTTTTTTTTTTTTTTGACACAGGGTCTCACTTTGTTGCCTAGGCTGGAGTGCAGTGGCATGACCATGGCTCACTGTAGCCTCAACCTCCAAGGCCCAAGTGATCCTCCTACTTCAGCCTCCCAAGTAGCTGGGACCACAGGCATGTGCCACCATGGCCAGATATATATATATATATGTGTGTGTATATATATGTGTATATATATGTGTGTATATATATGTATATATATGTGTATATATGTATATATATATGTGTGTGTATATATATATGTGTATATATATATATATATTTAATTTTTTGTAGAGACAGGGTCTCTGTATGTTACCTGGCTGGTCTTGAACTTCTGGGCTCAAGTGACCCTGTACTTTGTACTCCCAAAGTGCTGAGATTACAGGTATGTGCCACCATACCTGGCTACCCCACATTTTATTTATCCAATCATCCATTGATGGACATAGGTGGATTCCATATCTTTGCTATTGTAAATATTGCTGTGATAAATATAAAAGTGCAGGTATCTTTTTGATATAATGCTTTCTTTTTCTTTGGGTATAAACTCATTGTGAGATTGCTGAATCAAAGGGTAGCTCCATTTTTGGTTTTCTGAAGAATCACCATACTGTTTACCATAGAGGTTGTACTAATTTAAATTCCCACCAACAGTGTGTAAATGGCCCCTTTTCTCCTTATCCTTGCCAACATTTGTTATTTTTGACTTTTTAATAAGTCATTCTGACTAGTGTAAGATGGCATATCATTATGCTTTTAATTTGCATTTCTCTGATATTAGTGATGTTATTTATTCATATGCTTATTGGACATTTGTTTAACATCTTTTCAAAAATAGACATACAAAAATATTCATGTCCTTTATCTACATTTTAATGGGATTATTTGAGGGTTTTCTGTTGAGTTGTTTTGTTAGAGTAAGCAAATAGCCAGAAATTAGCAGGCAAGGGAGCCCGTGGGAAAATAAATTATGGAGATACTGCCCTCTAATAGTCAGCACTGCCCACTGACAGTCAGCAAATAAGACAATGGCTACACTGGCTATTCTGGTCTTGTGGTTGGGCTCCTCTAGCCCTAAAGTGGATTTATGAGACCTTAGCCAGAGATAACCATGGTAGGAACTTCTGCTGATGAGCATCCTCACTCCTGCAGTAACTCACCCTAAAGCAGCCTTTTGCTCATTACAATAGTAAAAAAAAAAAAAAAACCACTCCTGGGTGGAGACTGTAAATGGTAAGGAGACATGTGATGTGTGTACTAGCATGTACAACCACAGAGCATGTGCACTCAAGGGGACTGCCTACAACATGATTGCAAGTGACAAACCCTCACACCCTTCATGAATAATTATTTAAGATTGTCATAAAGAGAGTCCCCCAGCACTAGCTGCTTCTTGTGCATCCTCTCAAACAGCCAGCTCTGTTTCATCTTTCAGAGTGTACTGTCTCTTTAAATAAACACTGCTACTGCTATTTTTCCAGCTAGACCAGCCCAGAGCTGTATTCCAGCCAGGTCAACTCACTCCTCTCTTGGAATATACATTATCTTCCTTCAATAAGCTCTGGTACTTACCCCTTGCTGTGTGTCTCTTGGCTGAAATCTTTCTTCTAAGAAGACAAGAACCCAGGATTCTTGCACTTCCCAGTAACAGTTTGAGTTCTTTCTAAAACCTGAGTTTGAGTTCTTTCTAAAACCTGAATATCAATCCTCTGCCTCATGAATAGTTTGCAAATATTTTCTCCCATTATATCAGTTGTCCATTCACTCTGTTGATCACTTCTTTTTTTCTGCAGAAGCTTTTTAGTTTTCCTTTGGATATAAACTCTGTGAGATTGCTGAATCAAATCATTGTGAGATTTGTCTATTTTTGTTTTGCTTGTTTGTGCTTTTGTGATCCCAGTCATGAATTCATGGCCTAGACCAATGTCCGGAAGAGCTTTCCCTAGACTTTCTTCTAGTAGTTTCATAGTTTCAGGACATTTAAGTCCTTGATCTATCTTGAGTTGATTTTTGTATATGGTGAGAGACAGGGGTCCAGGATCATTCTTCTACATATGGCATCCCAATTTTCCCAGCACCATTTATTGAAAAGGGTGTCCTTTCCACAGTGTATGTTTTTGTTGACTTTGCTGAAGATCAGTTGGTTGTAGATAAATGGCTTTATTTCTGGGTTCTCTATCATGTTCCATTGATTTATGTGTCCATTTTTATACCAGTACTATTTTGTTTTCATTACTCTATCCTTGAGTCTAATTTGACTTCAGGTAATGTGACGCCTCTGGCTTTGTTCCTTTTGCATAGGATCGCTTTGGCTATTTAGGCTCTGCTTCGGCTCCATACAAATTTAGAATTTTTTTTTCTAATTCTTTGAAAGCTATTGGCGTTTTTATAGAAACTGCATTGAATCTGTAGATTGCTTTGGGCAGTATGGTAATTTTAACAATATCAATTTTTTCAATACGTGGGCATGGGAATTGAATTTTTGTTTATGTCATCTTCAATTTATTTCATCCGTGTTTTGTAGTTTCCTGCATAAAGAATTTCATTCACCTCCTTGGTGAAATTTATTCCTGGGTATTTTATTTGATTATGCTGTTGTAAATGGGATTGTCTTCTTGATTTGGTTCTCAGCTTAACTGTTATTACTGTGTAGCAATGTCACTGATTTTTGTAAATTGATATTGTATCCTGAAATTTTACATTTCCTTATCAAATGTAAGAGTTTTTGGAGGAGTCTGTGGGGTTTTCTAGGTATAAGATCATATTATCAGCAAACAGAGATAATTTGAATTCCTCTTTTCCAATTTATATTTATTTCTCTTGCCTGATTGCCCTCACTAGGACATTCAGTACTATGTTGAATAGGAGTGGTGAAAGCAGGCATCCTTCTATTATTGAAGCTCTTAGGGGGATTGTTTTCATCTTTTCACTGTTCAATATGATGTTGGCTGTAGGTCTGTCATATATGGCCTTTATTATTTTGAGATACTTTTTTCTATGCCTAGTTTGTTGAAGGTTTTTTATTATGAAGGAGTGCTGAGTTTTCTAAAATTCTTCTTCTCCATCTATTCAGATAGTCATATGTTTTGTTAAATTCTGTCTATGTGGCAAATCACATTTATTGCTATACATATGTTGAACCATCATTACATCCCTGTAATACAACCTATGTAATCATGGTGTATTATCTTCTTATGTACTTTTAGACTTGGTTTGATAGCATTTTGTTGAAGATTTTTGCATCTATGTTCATCAGGGATATTGGTCTATAGTTTTTTTTCTTCTTCTTCATTGTTGTGCCTTTGTTTGGCTTTGGTATCAGGATGATACTGGTTTTGTAGAATGAATTAGGGATGATTCATTCCTCCTCAATGTTTTGGAATAGTTTCAGGATTGGCACTAGTTTTTCTTTGTATTTCTAATAGCATTTGGCTGTGAATCCATCTGGACCTGTGCTTTTTTATAGTCGTTGGGAGATTTAAAATTACACGTTCAATCTCACTACTCATTGGTCTGTTCAAAATTGCTGTTTCTTTCTAGTTCAATCTTGGGAGTTTGTATGTTTCCAAGAATTTATCTATTTCATCTAACTTTTCTAGTTTGTGACAGTTTAGTTGTTCATAATAGTCTCTGATGATCTTTTGTATTGTTTTTGGTATCAGTTATAATCTCTCCTTTTTCATTTATGGAAGCACAAAAAATAACTAATTTGTTTGGCATACAACACTGTGCAGTACACTAAAACACAGAAGCTAATAGACTGGTTGGTCTAATTATCTCACGGCTAATCCACACTTATACGGTCAAAAAGTAGCACTAAGTTTCTTCAGAAAGAATGACTGCAATAATGAAGCTATTAATTATGAGGGTACTCTTCAGGTGCATTTAGGAGGTATACATTTTGAAATTCATTTTTATAAAGAAATTTTATTCATATGCTGAAGCAAATACTCCTGGAAAATAAGATTCAACAGTTGATTAAATGTATTAATGGGACAAGTGAAATTTATTTGGTAGTATAAATATGATTTATACTAAAAATTAAAATTGGTATTTAAAGATAATAATGGAAAAGAAAAGGTAAGTTGAACACTGCAGAGTTAAAAGACAATGTCTAGATTACATTTGCCTACACTTTAATTTCATGATGGAGAGAGACGCCCTGAGAGTGTAAGCTACCTAATATAATACTAGGGTGAGGATTAGACCTATATACTTCATACGCAGACAATATTCACTATATTCCACACAAAGCTCACAAACTCTAGTTTGTGCTTGTTTAGGTGAAAGTGTTATTATTAAAAATGTGTTTAAATTCAGGCAGTTTAATAGAGATCCTGTTTTCTTCTAAGTGATATAAACATTTTTACTAAGAAAATTGCTACACTCCTTTAATCTCACTACACCTATGTCAGGTACCCAATAATCCACGAAATGGTTTAGTTTTCAATGTGTTTAAAAGTGCTTAGCACTTTTAAGTAGCAATATTAGCCATGTGAATCTATTAAAGACTTTTATATTTTATTATGATATTGTATTAATTAATTGATATATCTGAAACTATTTTTGACAATGCTGCCACACAGAAAAAACAACAAACAATCTAAATTTTTTAAATATAGACTTTTTTTTAAAGTGTTTGGACTGTGAAAATTATTTTATAAGGAAAATTTGGGCTTACCTAAAATACATTTTAGAGAAAAATATTTGATTCATCTAAAAGCATATAACTTATAGGGGAAAAAAGAAAAAGCTAATGAATAAAAATACAACCTATAGTAATATATTTTATATTTTATTTTTAAGGCTGTATTTGCAGTAATAGGAATATATGTTAAATTCCAGATTTAAAAGATGACTCAAATAATCAATTATCATTATAAAGCATAAAATGTAAAGAAAAGGATAATTAACTCATTTAAACATTTACCTGGTTATTTGAAAATATTCACTTACCCGAAATATTTATATATACATTCGAATATATTAGAGAAAATTTTATTTGACTTTGTATTTAATTAGTCCTTTGGGAATACTGTGGGCCAAATTGTCATTTTGAGATGTTGTGGGCTGAAAAATTATCAATGGTGATGTAAACTTTTAGAAAATGGAAGTGATTATTAGTTCTATTATGTTGTAAAAATATTAGAAATTATACTACTGGAGTTGTTAAAAAACTATTAAAATATATTTTCCAGTAGAAAATTTATATATTAATCATATGAAATATAAATATAATGTTAAATATTCTCCCTTATTCATTTCTACAACGTATTTTCACGTTACTTTTAATTTTAAAATATTTTTCAATGAGGGTATATTTTAGAAGATACCCGAAAAGAACTTTCCTTAAGAATGCATTTTTTAAATATTAAAATAAATGTTAAGTGTTTTATAAATGCACATTTAACTAGTTTACTAAGGTATTCATAAATATATTACAAACAGTATTTAAATATTCTTTACTTTTTTAGATTATAGACTTACAGAAAAATTGTGAAGATAGTACAGAGTTCTCATATACCTCACATCCATTTCTTCTGATTATTAACACCTTATATCAGTATGGCACATTTGTCACCAATAATCAGCTACTATTGATGCATTATTTTTAACAGAAGTTTGTACTTTATTCTGATATACTTATTTACATTTTTATAGTTTTAACCTAATGTCCTTTTTTGTTCCAAGAGTCTTTCCAGGATATTGTATTATATTTAATTATTCTGTTTGTTAAGGCTCCTCCTGGCTGAAACAATGCATGATTTTTTTAAATTAGTATTTTATTCCTAGAAATTATAAGTGTTCACAAGCTAGAGCTCTCTCTCTTTCTGTCTCTCTTTCTCTCTCCTTCTCTTTTTATGGAGTCTACAGCAGCCCCCAAAAATGTTATCAATATTAAATGTGTAGCTTGGCTTACTTAATTTTTGAGATGAAGTGGCAAATTATTGTACAATATAAGAATGTTAACAGGTTTGGTAATTGCATACCATTTTATTTAATTACAGATACATTCTGAAGTTGTTTTCTAAGTGATTCAATTAATTCAAAATATTTATTGCTCTATCAGTCATGTTAGGCTAAGATAGATTGTAGCAACAACCTGCTTGAAAATGTTAATGGCTTATAACAACAGGTATTTAATTCTTAATCATTTGGCATGCCCCTTGAGACTCATTGCATTACTTCTTCATTTTGTGACCCTACTGAATGAATAGACACTATCTGTGGCATTGCTAGTTTTGTGGTTAAAGGAATAGAGGAAATGCCAGAATTACATGAAAGCCCTAATAGGCAAGAGAGACAAGTAAAAACAGGCTGATGCAATTTGGTGCCAGTAACCCAGTGATGGAGAGATGGAGGAAGGTTATGGAAGTATTTCTAGGTGAATGAATTTTCCAGGCAGAATCTAAAGAAGAGTAAATTGACCTAGAAGAAAAGAAACACAAGAGTACTCCAGGCAAAAGGAGTAACATATTTAAGTGACAAAAAGTTGAGGATTCCTTACTTCTTTTAGGGAATTCGAAGTATGTAGGCATGGCTAAAGAGCAAAGTGGGAGAGTGAGGCAGGGAATGAAAGAAACTGAGGCTGGAAAGTTGCATTGTTTTGTGTATATTAGCTTAGTGATGAGGGATGATATCTATACAGATCTTGAGGAAGCCTGCTCCCTAAAAATATATAAGATGAATAGTAATTTCATGGCAAACTAATAAGATATAAAACAGATTATAGTTTTCTGTTTTTCTCACCAATAAATACTATTGACATGGAGAATATGAAACAAAGGTATCTATTTACAACATGGAATTGAAGGAACATGCAGCACACTAAGCAGATTGCAGATTTCTGTGGTGAAATGTGGAGGGCTGGATGTCCGATGCTGGACGTTTTCAAGAAGATGTGCTAACCAGGACAGTTTCTCTCCATTGTCTTACTTTAAAAGGTGTTCAATCGATAAGCGGAAGGGCAGCAAGAGTGAGGAAAGTAGAAGCAAGCTGAAGATAGTGGGAACTCCCTCTCCTCTCAGGCCCTATCAAAAAGGAAGGCTCTAGGTTTTATGGACCTGAACATAGCAAAAAAGGAGACCCATACATCTTTGATCTTAGAATGCAGCGTATAATCTTACTGGGAACGTAAGCTGCGCCCACCCCAATGAACCAAGTGGTTGGTCAAAGAGCAAATTTCAAGGGTTGTACTGGAAGCAAGGCTGAAGATTGGCTGAGTATCTATGAGAATGAAATTGTCAATAAACAAGTGTTTTGGGACACCTACATGCACCAACAGTACTTGCAAGTCTTTTCCTATCTGAACCAGAAACAAGCATCACTTGTGCTGAGGGAACAGGTTCAGACTTTGAGGAAGCCACACCCCACCCACCCCACATACACCAAAATGATGTGATCTAATTAAACAACAGAGAACAACACAGCCAACCCCGAGAAGAAGGGCTATGTTTTTCTTACACTGAAAAGAATAATCTCATGAGCATGAATGTTCTGATGGTAAGACTTCCTTAGAATCAAATAGAGTAGGGGAAGGTAAGCCAAATGTAAAACTTTAATTGAGCCTAATTTATCAATTCTTAGTTGATCAGAAAAACCACTAGATGGACAAATAAAATGCAGAATTGATTGAACTAGGAACAGGGGTAGTTCAGAGTAAGATACCAGCTTTGTATATAACAGAATATAGTTGTGCATACATGAAACTCAAATGAGTATGTTAGGAAATTTCATACCCAACATGAGCTAAGCAGTCTGGATACTATAGAAAAAGCCATCAACAGGTTGTTATTTTTGAAAAATCCCTTGGGTTGCATTGTGGATGATGGACTAAAGAGAGCATGAGTATAGGATGTAAAGGCAAGGGGCTCATTGGGTGACTGATGCAGGAATATTCTTATTGTTGCTTTGATGAGCTCATCTTTTCCCTAGAAAATGCAACGTGTGCCCATTTAGAAATTTTAAATATAATGTGTCATTTTAGTATAGCTCCCATTGCCTTTACATTTATGAATTCCACAGGCTATGTTGGTTATACCAACTTATTTATATATACTAACTTCACCAATCAATCTTATTTGTGCCTTGATGATTAGTAGAGGACATTATTAGGGCCGTAATTCCTTGAAGCCTTCCTTTTATCAATTTCTAAAAACTTTTTTTTTTTCGACAGGGTCTTGTTATGTCACCCAGGCTGTAGTGCAGTGGCGCGATCTCGGCTCCCTGCAATCTCCACCTTCCAGGTTCAAGTGATTTTTCTGCCTCAGCCTCCGTAGGAGCTAGGATTAGAGGTGTGTGCCACAACACCCAGCTAATTTTTGTATTTTTAGTAGACACAGGGTTTCACCATGTTGGCCAGGCTGGTCTCAAAGGCCTGGAGTCAGGGGATCTGCCTGCTTTGGCCATCCAAAGTGCTGAGATTACAGGAGTGAGCCGCTGTGCTCGGCCTCTAAAAACTTTTTACACAGAGTGTTGATGTTTTACTGATACTGTTCTCAAAACACCACCCAAATAGCAAAATTTTATTTTTAATATGTGATATTTCTTATCAATAATAATTTAGCATAAAACTTAATTTAGCTTCAGTTCCCAGTGTATCATTATCACACCTAGTTGATACCTTGTTACTGCAACTTTTCAGAAGTGTTATTTATCTCCAGCTGGCACTTTTATCTATGTGGTGTATACCATTACTGTCCTATATATTTTTTAAATTTAGCTTATTTTCCTATTGTTATGTATGTTTATGAGAAGTATTTCTTAAAAGAGAATATTATTATTGGTTAAACATTCTAAAATATTTCCTTTATTCAAAGCTTTAACCATAAGTTTTGATTATAGATAATTCACTAGCTTAAATAGACTTGGTAAATGAAACTAATATTTATTTAGAAAATTGTATAACTTTAGTATAGGTGTATGTGTAATATTAAATGTAGGTCCTAAATTTGTTTGATGAAACCGTTGATATCACTGATATCATGATATATGCCAAATGTGACTGGAGGCATATTGTACTGGAATCCTATGAGAGAAAAAAGCAACGGGCTTTGGTGGCTGGAGCAAAGCCTCTGCTCCACACACTACCGGAGTGATCTTCTATAGCTCACTGGTCTTTCAAGCAGAAGTAATTCACAACCATGTACTTTATTTCTATTTCTGTAAAATGGGGTCACAGAGCCCTTGTTTATAAAGTTGTTGAGCACAACATCTAGAACCCATCCAAACATTGGAAATATTCAAGTTAGCTATTTTTATGACTCTTAGAGATAATTATATATTATGATACAGAACATATTATTTAATCTAAGCAAATAATGAAATTTATAACTGAAATCAGTTAATGCTTACATTAAATTATATGTTTAGTGTAACCAAGTGGTTAAAAGCATTTTAACTAGTATGACATCTGAGAATAGAATTTTCTCCCAATTTGAATCTACAATCTTAGATTTTTTCAATTAGTATTTTATTTTAGAAATTAGACCAATAAGAAACAGAAGATAAGACAGCTTCAATATTTTCACACCACTGACTATTTATACATACATATTTAAATTGCTATGGTATCCATAATATACTACATCTTTTAAAATTGTAATCATATCCACCTTATATACATTCATATAACTTTCTTTGACAAAAAGGTTAAGAATCAATATAGTTTATAGAAAGACCATTTCCAAATTTCAACCCAATACTTGATTAAAATAAATAAATGAATGATATAAATAAAAAGCTACATTCTTCACTTAATCCACACATATTTATTCAGTTCATATTATGTGCCTGACTTCTAGACATTGATATAACAATAGAGGAAATAAAGTGATGGCTGTCATAAAGGGTACATTTAGTACAGAAAAAAATGTACATATGATTTGATCATTTTCTACCGTGTGTTGATAGGTGAATACACACATACACTCACACACACACAGACACACACACAATAAGGAACACAGAAGTAGGAAGGTGTCAGTGTGTTTGGGCTGCTGTAACAAAATATCTTAGAATGGGTAATTTATAAACAACGGAAATTTGTTTTTCACAGTCCTGGAATCGAGGCAGTCCAAGATTAAGGAGCCAGAAAAACTGATGTCTAATGAGGGCCCAATCTTCATAGATGGCACCTTCTATGTGTCCTCACATGGTGGAATGGGCAAACAGGTTCCTTCAGGTCTCATTTATAAGGGCACTGATATGGGCACTGATATAGGCACTAATACAGGCTTTTTCTACCATATTCTGTGCACTTCTGTTGAACCCTTACCAGAAATGCCTTTAATTCCCTATTTCTGTCCATGCTCTGTTTAAGGCAATCTGGACTTATTCTACTATTCTTCACAATTTGACCAACCTTTATTTATCATCCAATTTCAAAGCTACTTCCAAATTTTTAGGTGTTATTTTTTAACAGCATCCCACATTTCTTACCAAATCTATGTTAGGTTCTCGGGGTTAATATAATAAACTACTGAAGACTCTGAAGCTCAACAACAGAAATTTATTCTCTCATAATTCTGAGATCTTTTGCAATTAAAGTGTTAGCTAAACAACCCTCCCTTCAGAGTCCGGAAGAGAATCCATTTCTTGCCTTTTCTAGCTTCTGGTGTCTGCTGGCATTTCTTATCTTGTGAACGCATCATCCTAGTGTCTGCCTGCATCCTCACATTATATTATTTTGTGTGTCTGATCTCTTTTTGCTCCTCAGGAAAGTTGTGATGGCATTTCAGACACAAGCTCAAATAGTTCAGGATCATCTCCCGGTCTCAAGATTCTTAATCACACCTGCAAACGTTTACCATGAAAGGTAACATTCACTGGTTCCACAGATAAGGACATAACGCCTTTATTGGAGACACTGTTCAGGAAACTATACCTGTTAACATGGAATTCTCTATCTAATCGAAGCAATATTATAAATGAAGGTGAATAAAAGATATTTTCAGATAGACAAAATAGTTTATATTTATCTGCTGAGATATCCTATTTGTTCATAATGCCTATTTAATTTTTTGTTCTTGAGAAGTTATAGCAGCTGCTTTAAAATCTTTAGCAATTCCAACAACTATGTCATCTCAGGGTACGCTTTATTGATTGTGTTTTCTTGAGTTTGGGTAACATCTTTCTGTCTCTTTCTGTGTCTTAATATATGTATGGTATCCTGATGATACATTGTAAAAACTCTAGATTCTGTTATGTTCCTCTGAAGAGCATTTTGTGTTTAGTTTTAACATACAATAAATTATCCTGACTCAAAATTCAATTTATGTTTCCCTGTGGATACATGACATTTTCCTTAGGTTTTCTAGATTTAGCTAGACTTCTTGGAGTCTGCTCTGAACATCCATAGTTTAGATATAATCAGAAATTTAAATAGTTTTTATTCACATAATTTGGCACTGTTTCTCCCTTAATGTGGAACTTCTTCACTCTCCAGATGTGGTGGCTCCAACTTTTTCTTTAAGCCAGTAAGACTGATACTTTTTTTTTTAAGTTTTAGTCTCCTTAAATTGGCAGTCTCACATCTGCATTCAGGCAAAAAGAGGCATACAATGAGAAACAATGCCATTTCCTTCAAAGTGCAAACTCTCATCAAGCAGTAGTTTTTCTTTCCTTTCTTTCCTCTTCTCCTCTCTTCTCTTCTCTTCTCTTCTTTTCTTCTCTTCTCTTCCTCTCTCTCTCTCTCTTTCTTTCTTGTAGCAATATAAACGAATTGGTTCAACAGGAGTTATAGTTATAAACGAATTGGTTCTTGTAGTTATAAACGAATTGGTTCAACAGGAGTTACCAGAAGCAGAAACCCTTCATTTTGTAATTAATTAATTTGGTGGGAAGGAACTTTGAAACCATGTAACTATTCTTTCATAGAACTTTCATATTATTAATTTAATTATTTATATCAGCATAGATTGATTTTCTTCCTATTATATCCAAAATATTATAAGCTATTTCCATCATTAATTATTTTAACACAGGACAAAAGTAGCCTCAAGAGTTACACTCACATTTTTGTGCCTCTTACCTGTTTAAAATCTCAACCTACTCAATATATATGTGTAGAATAAATAAAGGAATAAAACCAAATTATTGCTGGCTCTTATGAAGCAATTTGAAAGTATAGTGGGATAATGTTGAGGGGCCAGATACATACAGACCTTCATATCTATGAATTTCTTATTTATGTTTCTTGTAATACATTACAAGTTTTCTTGGTTTCTAGAGAACAGCTTTGGAGAGATCTCCAGAAATTAAGGGGGTATGGGGGAAATCACCTAAGCAATTAGTGTAGGAGATCCAGAAGTACCAGAGAGAAATTGTCTGTGCTCCCTACAGAGACATCTTGACAGAAGTGTAGAAGAGCTGACATAAAGTGTGTACTGTAAATAGTGTGCACTTGAATATTTAATAAAACAGCTCACATCAGGGAATTAGAATCTATGAAATCTCACATTATTTAGCTACATTTTATTTAATAAGGTCATCCCAGCAAGTAATTATCAGAAGTATGAAAAAAAGTTTCCCTTAGGACCCTTTAAGTAACAGTGTCATTACTGATTTGAGACAAAGACCCTTAAAAATCCGCAAGATTTTTTAAATTTATCCAGGGTTGATTTGGAGTACTCCATTTCATTGCAATAGTTAATATTAAAGTCCTTAAAATAAAAGGGCTAATTAATAAAGTGATGGGAAATATACTCCCCAAAACAATTCTGGAAGCTGATGAGAAAGAAAGAATGAGATATTGGCTTGGAAATAATAAAAATAGTCTGATTTTATCCATTAGGGATGGTTTTATGTGGTATCCTGCCTCTGATCCATCTCCTGTTTCTAAGAGTCCTCTACGAAAATAAAATTATAAGTACTTCAAGAAAGATTTTGTGATGAACTTTCAGCACTGCTTAGGCAAGTAGAATATTTGCATAGCATTGGGATGAGCTGGAACATATTCTGCCTGGGACTATAGCCCACTTTAATTAAATCCCATAAACTAGTTTATATGCTCAAGAAATATAGTTTTGATTCTGAGAAACCTTGGTCCCATACTTGTAAGTATTACAAGATGGTCTGGGGTCATCTATTTATCATTTTTGTTAATAGTCACATAAATTTTTCCAAAGCACATTGCATATTTAGTACTATCTTTTAAATCTAGTTTTTAATCCAGATGAAATAGTTTTATATTTCAGGTAATATTTTTTATATTTTTTTCTTAAATCATGTGCTGTATCTTTTGAGGAGTTCAGGTTTAAAAAACGTTTAAATTGTTACTCTTATTTGTGTATTTTAGAAGCACATACTAACTCATATATACAAAAAATTACCTTATAGCCCCAACTAAAATGTACACAAAAGCTAGCATTCCTTTGCATTAGATAACATAATGAAATTCATTTCATAACAGTGGTCTACAAACTCAAATGTGTTCCAGGGCCAATCAAGTAAGTAAATTAGTAAAGAAGGGATGTAATAACAAGATGGTAGCGACCAAGTAGTATATTCTGCATCTAAAGTCAATTTTAAAACTCTGATAACCAATCATAACATAACTCCTATCAAATGTGCAATTGCTACTCTAGATGGCAAATAAAACTATATTGATTCTTGGACTCAAGTAAGCTGTGCTGCAGTAAAATAAACCCAAATTATCACTGGCTTAATTTAATTATTGCGTCTTATGTTACTGTCTAATGTGGTCAGTGAGGGTTCTCTTACCTAGATTCATTTAATACTCAAACTTCTTCCACATAGTGATGCCACCAACTTCAACATGACGTCTTTGGTCACTGAAAAGGGGGAAGTAATATGGTGAAAGTTCTCCAAGAAGACAAGTAGTCCTGTCTGGAAATAATGTATATAATTCTTATTCATATTCTACAGGCCAAAAATCAGTAACACAACTTGACTGCAAGGGCTTGCAAAGTAAAATTATTTGAGAACCCAGAAGAAAAATAAAATGGGTTCTAATACAAAGCTTTGCATTGTCAAAATTAGGTTTCAACAAAACGATGTAATTTCCTTTTAATAAAGATCACCTTACATTATGCTTTAAAAGCAAATTTTAAATATTAAATTAGTAATTATATATGACAAATTGAAAAAGTGAAAATGCAACTGATATATACATTATTACTCAAATATTAATTATAAATTGAGTAGTTGTATTTCATTCTGGCATGTCCAGTCATTATCTTATTTAATAATATAGTTTTCATTAGTCTAACCTCTTAATAAGCTTCAGTACAAATTATCCCAGTGTTTGCCAAAAATAAAGTATATAAGAGAACTTCCAGAGGCAGTCTTAAAAAATTCAGCCTCTTTTTGGAAATAGAAGTTTAAGAAATTTGTTCTAATAATCTGCAGAAATTTTCTACCCTTGTCTTTGAAAGAAGGTTGATTACATCATCACTATAAACTCAATCATCACTCCATACTAGAGGACAGAATTTAAGTAAGATCTTTCTTTGTATTCCAAAAGATTCAAACATGAAATGTATTCCTTGAAACTTTGACATGTTTACAGCTTATCAGAGATAAAGGCAGGCTAATACGAGAGAGGGTGAGAACCTCTAAAAATAGTATCGTTAAGGTGAGAATTCAGTATAAACAGCATCACAAAGGGCATTATAGCCATGTTATCCTTATTACTCTTTTGCTTATTATAAATATAAAAATATGCTGTAATTTTGTGTTTTTCCTAATATAATAAACTTTTCCTGAGCAGTGACCATATTATTTTTCTGTTTTGTTTGTTTGTTTGTTTTGATTTTGTATCCAAGGCATGCAGGGTAGTAACTGGTAAAATCCTGTATAAACTAACCAATAAATGATGAATTAACATAAAAAAACCAAAAAGTTATTCTAATGCTCTATGAAGCTAACAGACTATTA
This sequence comes from Hylobates moloch, assembly GCF_009828535.3. Lineage (NCBI taxonomy): Eukaryota > Metazoa > Chordata > Mammalia > Primates > Hylobatidae > Hylobates > Hylobates moloch. The sequence continues at coordinate 25,244,636 of NW_026652293.1, forward strand.
AAAGATAACACTGATAAAGTGCAACAGCTTAATTTTTTTCCATCTTTCTTTGGTTTTACTTTTCTTCTCTTTTTTGTTTGAGACAGAATTTTGCTCTGTTGCCTAGGCTGGAGTGTAGTGGTGAGATCTCTGCTCACTGCAACCTCCACCTCCCGGGTTCAAGCGATTCTTCTGCCTCACCCTCTCAAGTAGCTGGGATTGCAGGCGTGTGCCACCATGCCTAATTTCTGTATTTTTAGTAGAGATGGAGTTTCACCATGTTAGCCAAGCTGGAATCGAACTTCTGACCTCAAGTGATCCGCCTACTTCCACCTCCCAAAGTGCTGGGATTACAGGCGTGAGCCACTGTGCCTGGCTTTCTTTTCTTTTTTGAATTCAAGAGTAGAAACATTTTTGCTGTTTATCTTTCACTCCTTGTATTAGTTGTCTATTGATATGTAACCAATTACCAAAAATTGAGAGACTTAAAACAACTTACAGTTTTTATCTCATTTTTTAATGGTTTAAAGTAAGAGCTAGGATTGCTTAATCATACAGGCCCAAAGGGGGAAATAAAATAAAAAAGCATTCTTTACCTATACTCTTCATCTATACCTCTACATAGTTATGTGTCCATGAATTATTTTGATTTGTATAAAAAATTTATATTCTGTTCCATTGGTTTTTACTTTTATTCTGATGGGTTAGGAAACTGTGGGGTCCTATTGGGGTTTTATGGAGTCTCACAAGTTAGTACTCAATGGTATATGCTGGGCTGTATTCATTTCTGGAGCTCTGGGTCCTCTTCCAAGCTAACATGGATGTTGGCATAATGCTTGTGGTTGTACAACTGAAGTTCCTGTTTGCTTGGAAAGCCACTTCACCTCCTAGAGACTGACCTTAGGTTCTTGACAAAACATTTTTTCCTAAGAGCACTCGCAGCCTAGCAGCTTACTTGTCTGACTTCAAAGGAGGCCCTAGCCCTCTTAAGGGATTGCCTAATTAGATGAGGCCTATGAATTTCCCTTTTAACTCAAAGTCAACTGATTAAGGACCTTATTTGCATCTGCAAAATCCCTTTTGTCATATAACATAATGCAATCAAAAGAGTAATCTCATCATATTCAGATGTTTTCCCCACATTTAAGGGGAGGAATTATACAGGATATGGGCCATTGGAGGTTCATGTTAGAATTCTGCCTACCATGCCCCAGACGCCAAGTTGTATGTTAATCATGCTTCTTGATGTGACTCCATATACTGAGTGTGGCCCACTATTGTCAATGCTCATCCAATGCCTCTCCCCTATTCTATATAATTAATATTTGGTTAGCCACTCCGTTTATATCCATTATACTATGTCAAGTCATATACTGTTCTTTGTATAAAACATGTTTTATTGTTTTACTGCAGTTGATTTTCATATATGTTAATGATATTGTGTTGATCTATTCTGTTCTTTATTTTACTTTTTCTGTAAACCCTGCTTTTTGAAAGGTATACTTGCAGTTTCATGTGCACATCTACTCCTTTCTAAATGTTCTGTCGTGCTCCATGTTGAGCATTAATACCATTTTATTTTATTTTATTTTATTTTATATTTATTTATTTTTTAATTAGCTTCTTTTTTATTATTTTTATTACACTTTAAGTTCTAGGGTACATGTGCACAACGTGCAGGTTTGTTACATATGTATACATGTGCCATGTTGGTGTGCTGCACCCATTAACTAGTCATTTACATTTGGTATATCTCCTAATGCTATCCCTCCCCACTCCCTCCACCCCACAACAGGCCCCAGTGTGTGATGTTCCCCACCCTGTGTCCAAGTGTTCTCATTGTTCAATTCCCACCTATGAGTGAGAACATGCAGTGTTTGGTTTTCTGTCCTTTCAATAGTTTGTTCAGAATGATAGTTTCCAGCTTCATCCATGTCCCTACAAAGGACATGAACTCATCCTTTTTTATGGCTGCATAGTATTCCCTGGTGTATATATGCCACATTTTCTTAATCCAATCTATCATTGATGGACATTTGGGTTGGTTCCAAGTATTTGCTATTGCCAATAGTGCCACAATAAATATACGTGTGCTTGTGTCTTTATAGCAGCATGATTTATAATCCTTTGGGTATATGTCCAGTAATGGGATGGCTGGGTCAAATGAGATTTCTAGTTCTAGATCCTTATCTGCATCTCCTACAATGTAGCCTCGAATTGCCCTCAATGCCTAATGCTATAAAAAATATAGAACCTACATATGTGGATTTTTTAATTTTTGGTCCTATATCTTTTGAACAGATATCCAGGAGGATAATTTCTGCATCTTGAAATATAGTAACATTTAATTGAAATACAGTACATAGAGTACATAGTGCTGTTTTGTTCTTCACAATGACTGCACAAAACTAACATTTCTTTTTTTTTTTTTTTTTTTTTTTTTGAAACAGAGTCTTGCTCTGTTGCCCAGGCTGGAGTACAGTGGCACAATCTCAGCTCACTGCAACCTCTGCCTCCCAGGTTCAAGTGATTCTCCTGCTTCAGCCTCCTGAGTAGCTGGGTTTACAGGCTCCCACCACCATGCTAGCTAACTTTTGTATTTTTAGTAGAGACAAGGTTTTGCCATGTTGGCCAGGCTAGTCTTGAACTCCTGACCTCAAATGATCTGCCCACCTCAGCCTCCCAAAGTGCTGAGATTACAGGCGTGAGCCACCATGCCCCCTAAAAACTAACATTTCACAGCAAGCCTTGAGGTTTCCAGGAGATTTAATAGGCAGGTATTCATTTAACATTTTCCAGCTTTCAATCTAGTGAGCACTATGTAATATCTCATTTTTGTCTGTTATGGGTTTAATTGTGTTCCCCTAAAAAGATATGCTGAAGTCCTGATCCCTAGTGTTTCAGTATGTGACATTTTTGGAAATAGAATTCATGCATCTATAATTAGTTAAGACAAGGTCATACTGGAGTAGTGTGGAACCTAACCCAATATGACTAGCATCTTTATTAAAAAATAGTCATATAGAGACACAGAGAGAATGTCATGTAAAGACAGAGACAAGCCAAGGAATAGCAAGGATGGCTGGCCATTGCCAGAAACTAGGAGATATGCATGAAACGGATTCTCCCTCAGAACCCTTAAAAAAGAACCAATTCTACTAACAACTTGATTTCAGACTTCTAGCCTTCACAACTGTGAAGGAATAGATTTCTGTTGCTAAAACCACCAAGTTTGTGGTACTTTGTTACACAACACTAGATGTTTTGATGCTTATATGTAAAAATAAAGTTAATATATACTTTTTATCCAATAACTCTGATAGATTTACTTAACAAGAATAGCTTAAATTTTCTGCATATCCAGTCGCGTTAACTGAAAATAAGTTTGATTATTTTCTAAACCTTACATCTTTTTTCCTCTTTTTCTTGCCTTATTGCACTGGCTAATTTGATTGGAAAAATATTAGAAGTGGATTATTGTATTTCTTTTTTTCAGCTTGAGAAACTTCACTTTTATTTTATTTTTATCAAATAGTCTTTCTACATATCTTGAAAAATCAGAGTTTTTCTCCTTCTCTCGATGTAAATTTTATTTATTCATTTTAAGGCTATGCTAACCATGAATATCCAGAATCCATCTTGATTGTGATGTATAATACTTTTCATGTATTGCTGCATTCACTTTGTAGAATATTGTGTTTAGGGTGTTTCTATCTTTATGAAATAAATCTGTTCATGTTTGTCTTGTAGTCATTCTTGCTATGTTATGGTCTATTTTATCAGTTTTTTTTTTTCAGAAAAATAATTTTTATGTTTTATTCTGTTGTGTATATTTGTAAAAATGTGCACATATTTAAAATGTATTAATTCCAACTCATCTTTATTGCCTTCCTACTCAGTTTCAATTTTAATTTCATGTCACTTTATAAACTTCCTAAGCTAGAATATAAAACCATGATTTTTTAGACTTTCTTCTTTTTAAAAATATACACTTAAGACTCTTTGTCTTGTGCACATGACTTATGTTGCATAACACAAGTTTTGATATGTCCCATTTATGATCACTCAATTCAAAGTATTTTAATTTTAATGTTTTACTTGTTCTTTGACCTATATTTAATTTATAATAGAATACTAACAATTTATTTAAACAATACAATTTTATAAACAATAGCTATGATTCTGTTTTATTTTCTGGCTTAATTTCAGATAGATCAGAAGACATGTTCTATGTATATCCAAACTTTCAAAATATGTTTAGGCATTCATTGTAAAGAATAGTTTTTCTGCTTTTGTTGAGTGCATTGTTCTAAGTTTGTCAATGTTGTCATGATTATTAGTAATGTTGCTATTATCCTCTATATCTTTACCTGAAGTTTTAGTACTTAATTATGAGACATTGGCTGAAATGTATGAAAATTCCTAAATATAAATATAATTGTGCATTTTTCTTTTTTTTTGAGACGGAGTCTCGCTCTGTCGCCCAGGCTGGAGTGCAGTGGCGCAATCTCAGCTCACTGCAAGCTCTGCCTCCTGGGTTCACGCCATTCTCCTGCCTCAGCCTCTCCGAGTAGCTGGGACTACAGGCGCCCGCCACCACACCCGGCTAAGTTTTTTGTATTTTTAGTAGAGACAGGGTTTCACCGTGGTCTCGATCTCCTGACCTCGTGATCCACCCGCCTCGGCCTCCCAAAGTGCTGGGATTACAAGCGTGAGCCACCGCGCCCAGCCAATTGTGCATTTTTCTATTTCTTTTTCGAATCTAATTGTGCTTTATATATGTACATCTATCTTATCACATACCGAAAAGCTATAATTCTTTTCCTTTTTTCCAAGCAATGAGACATTGTATTCTAAAATTTGTTTTTTTTTAACCTTGGTAATGGCTTTTATTCATAAAATCGTTTGTCTAAAATTAGTATAAAAAGATGAAATATTTTATTGGGTGTGTTTGCTGTATCTTTTTCAATTCTTTTTACATTCAAATTTCCCATAACCCTTTATTTCTTTTGTGTCTCTTGTGAAAAGTATAGGTTTGAATTTTCCCTTATAATACAATGCTTTTCTTTTAACTGATGTACTAGTTCAGTATATGATTAATGTAATGCCAGTAGAGTGTGACTAAATAGGACAAATTATAATTTGATTTATATATGTCTCTTCCAGACTATGCTTCTTTTCCTCATCTTTATTATTTTCTTTTCTTTTTTTTTTTTTTTTTAGATGCAGTCTTGCTCTGTTGCCAGGCTGGAATGCAGTGGCACAATCTCGGCTTGCTGCAACCACTGCCTTCTGGGTTCAAGTGATTCTCCTGCCTCAGCCTCCTGAGTAGCTGGGACTACAGGCGCACACCACCATGCCCAGCTAATTTTTGAATTTTTAGTAGAGACCGGGTTTCACCATGTTGGCCAGGATGGTCTCAATCTCCTGACCTCGTGATCTGCCTACCTTGGCCTCCCAAAGTGCTGGGATTACAGGTGTGAGCCACCGCATCCAGCCTATTATTTTCTATTTAAGACATTTTATTTAGTTCATTTCTGCTTTTACTAGCATATTTATTAATATATTTTTTAGTATATTTTAGACTTCCCTTGGTATGATCAAATTCATTCTTTACATAGTTAAATATAAATCATAATGTTTACCACTTCCAGGACAATATATAATAAACTAACAACACTTTAAATCTATTTATTTCTTCTACCTTTTTCTCATAAGTTTCCAGATATTTTATTTAGTAATATTCATTTAGATTTACCCAAATATCTGTGCTCCATTTCTTCATTCCTTCTTCTACTTACTTACTCCATCTGGGAACACTTTCCTTCTGTCTATAGAAATCATTTTGCTATATTCTTCAGTGTGTGTAGGTTTTGATAAGTATGTCAGTGTTCAATACTATCAATATGTGTTAAGCTTGCCTTTTTTATTGGTGATATTCTCAATTGGTTGTAGAAATTATTGGTGACATGTTTTACCTTTATTTTTGAAGTCTATTGTATTATAATTTATATCATTTCTATAATTTTGATCATAACTGCTATCATTGTATTATCATTTCTATCATCCTAACATTGTAATGAGTTGAATAGTGTCTCTCCAAAATTTATGTCCACCAGGACCTCAGAATGTGACCTTATTTGGAAATTGTCTCCTGTGGATACAATTAGTTAAGGATCTCAAAAAGAAATCATCTGTGTTTCTGGGTGGAACCTTAATCTAATGACTGATCTTCTTATAAGAGGAGGAAAGGACAAGCAGGAAAAGAGAGAAAAAGGCCATGAGAAGATGGAGGCAGATATTGGAGTGATGCTGCCACAAGCCAAGGAATTCCAGCAGCCATCAGAAGCCAGAAGAGACAAGGAAGGATTCTCCCTTGGAATGTTCAGATGAAGTGTGGCTCTTGACCCCTAGATTTTGAGTTCCTTGCCTCCTGAACTGTGAGAGAATAAATGATGTTTTAGACAAGTTTGTGATAATTTGTCCAGTACTCCTAGGAAACTAATGCAGGATCTCAACTAGTAGCCTTACTTTATATTCACTTCTATGAGAGCAACATGTCATACTTCCTCTTTCAGCTGTAGCTAGAAATGTTTTTGGATTTTTTTTTCCAGAAATTAGCTGTGATAAGTCTAGATGTTGAGGTTTTCTATATTTATTTATAGCTCTCTTCAGATTTGTAAACTTGTTAAAGTATTTCTATAGTTTTAAAAATCTATGGTCATTGTCTCGTCAAATATCTTCCCACTCTATATTGGAGTCATGTCCTTTTCTTTGACGAGCCTAGCAATCCTTTCAAACCCTTGGGGAAAATGATATGACTCCAATAAGGAAGAAAAGGGAAATATTTTTGGAATTAATTAGAAAATAAATTAGGAAATGAGGTTTATCCAGTCAATAGGACAATCAATTGGCAAAAGTGATCTTAGATGGCCTTAAATGGTTAGCAATCAAAATTTGGAATAGCTCAGGGTCAGTTTTTCATGGCATTGCTCTGTGTTGTATTGTGACCTATGTGTTGTGTATGTGTGTGGTCTCCTCATGTGTCTCCTTATTCTGGTCAAGCAGTATTAGTATTTGAGTAAACTCATGCCATTGGAACTGACATTAGAGGTCAGAGGTGTTGATATGCCAAAAGAAAGTCAGCCCACCTCCAAGGTCCCCACTAGACAGGCACTGCACTTTGTAAGACCTGTGGGTCTGAATAGGAAAATGAAAGAAGTGCATCCCTCTGGACCATAGGTGTGCTACCCCACACCCTGCAACAGATTATAGAGAGTGGAGGTCCCTCTGGCTGGGCCCGTGATTTGGGGTACTCCGTCCTAATCCCTGGGAATTATTATGGCAAATAAATGAGACCATAAGCCAGAGATGGCACACCAGTGACAGCCTCCTAAGCATGTGCAGTTGGGGAGATAGATGCCTTCTTAAGCAGCTAGCATGCCTCTGCAGCTGGCAGGCTGGGATTTCGTATTGTGTATGGTATCATTTTTGTCCCTTCCTGGAAGGATATTAACAGTCCAGTCTGGGCTGAGCTGACTAAAGCATTACTTAAAATGACTAAAGGTAAGAAAGGTTATATTTTTACCCCTCTCAAGACTCCAGAAAGAGGTGGCTATCCTGGGGAACAGTAGTTATAAACCACACGATGTGTGCTGGGCTTTGGTCACTATGACTTCTCACCACTGTGCCACTTGAGGAGAAGTTAGGAGCTTCAACTCCCAGCTAGGAGCAGAGACAGAGGGGAAGAGCATCTACAGGTGCCCTCTAGTGAGTAAGGCAGCACAATACCACCATGAGACTGATAACACATCTTTTACTCTCTGCCTCTAATCACCAAGGGAAAGTAATATAAACAAAAAAGACAAATGGTGAAGGTCTAGTTGAGAGTTGGTACTCCTTCATAGGAGAAAATATATCTTCTTCTGTTTCACCATGAGGAGCAGTCTCTCCTCAAGGACTCACCCAGAAACTAAACAAAAAGGGGTTGCCCGGCTCTATTGAATGTATCCAACTGGAAGCCAGCTTCAATTAATAAGGGCTAAAATTAAACATTTGGTTTTTATAGTAAGATTAGAAAAATGACATTTCTACTAAAGGATCTTCACAATTGGTATAGAAGATAGAAATGACCCCCAAAGGAGCTTTTGGGCCCCTGTCCACTGTACATACTTTCTTGGTGTGAATTTCTGTGGCTTGGACAGCCACCTACCCTACCTTAGGCTCAGGCTAGGCAGCTGACTGTCAATGGAAAATGTTAGCTGAGGCCACATATCATCAGCTGGGGATGATAGAGTAGGCTTATCTGGCCATGGAGAGTGTGATGCATGATGCTTTGGCAAATTTGGAGGAGGCTGAATTGAGTCCTGAGTCCATATGGACACACGTAAGTCCTCTGCTGGTATTGATGGCTAATGCTAAAACAGTTCAAGAAGCACACTGCCCTAGATTAAATAGAAACTTCTGAAAGAGAAACTCAGTCAAGTGATGGCTGCTAATTCTATAAACTGTACCTTACTTGGACTTAGTCAAAATTAACAACAAAAGGAAGGCCTCCATACTTCTAGGTCAAACAAACTACCTACAGCCAGGTTTATACATAAGCATGAAACCTGAGATGAACAAGATTAGTTGTCATGGACTCTAAGGAAAGAGGGGCTCCCACATTGAATGATATCTGGTAAATTGGTGGAGCGTTTACATTACTTACTGGGTTAGGTTGCAATCGGCAGCAGGCTTCTCCTTGGGAGACAGCCTCACTTTCACCACCAGCCCTTAACCTTAGCCAATGTTAGGTACCTGCCCCGACATATGGATTTAATTGCTTTGAAAGCTTGTATTTTTCAGCAATCATTCCTTTACCACATTAATTATAGTTTGGGCTCCAAAAAAATAAACACTGGCTGTCTCTGTTGAACAGAAGTGTGCTAATCTCCCTAATCTCAGGAAATACTCATGCATTAAAGGGATCCCCCAGGAGGTGACTTGCTTGGCAGGAGGATTAATTAATTGGGGGTAAATTACCCACTTAACTATTAAAATTGCCTCAGTTTTGCTAAGAGATGCTTCAGTTCTTACTCACTCTCCTGTACCCACTTCCTGGGGACTATCCTTTTTGTCATTATTGGAATGATGAAACTCCTCAGACAGAAAGTAACCTGATGCAACAAGCCTAAGGCTTTTAGATTATTGGTAGACACCACCCAGTAGAAAGCAATTAACTTTTCCCTACCAGTGCAAGTGGTAAATGTCAGCTAAGGTAAGGCAAGGCAATGCATCTAAGGTAAGGTAAGGCAAGGCAATGCATTGAAGAATTATGACCTGTCATAGCTAAGTTAAAAAAGGTGCTGATTCCTTCCATTTCTCCTTTCGGTTCCTCAGTATGACCTCTCCTGAAAGCCACTAGAAGGTTAAATAAAGCTATTCCCTTTATAAGATGCTTTTATAAACATCCAGATATCTTTACTAACACATGACACTCAAAATAACATGGGTAAATAGTTTGGAGTTGTAGACTTGGCCAATACATTCTGTTTAGTACAGATTTTACAGGACAGTCAACCACTACTCACTTTCAACTTTGGGGTAAACAGTATACTTCTTGGCTGCCTATGGGGTACTTAAATTGCCTTGTGATTGCACACAGACTTGTAGAATGGACCTAGATGCCTGCCTTGTACTCTCACCAGAAACTTCCTTTTGGCATTATGTCAATGACATCTTCTTAACAGGACCTGACTATAGGTCATCTCAATGAGGTGTTTACTAGTGTTTACGATGAGTCTCACAGGTCATCATAATCATTAGTAAACACTTCACTGAAAGGGGATGGGAAATTCTGTTGCTTGAGATAAAAGCCTACCCCGCCACAAGTCTGTTAAATATGGGGGACACTTTGGAACTCAGAAGAACAATGATTCCCAATCTCATAAAAGACAAGCTTCTAGCACTCTAACATCTTACATGAGGAAAAAGGCCCAATATGTAGTGGAAATGTTTGGATTTTGATGCAACACATTCCTCACCTCCAATATTTGCTTTCCCTCATCTACTCAGTTACCCCTAAGTCTTCCTCTTTTCAGTGGAGATCTGAGCAACAACAGGCATTAGATAATCTAAGAGGAGACTATCACTTCAGCTCTCCCATTAAAACCTGGAAGGCAAGACTTAGAATCATAAGTTTCAGCCATACCCAAATTTGCTTCCTAGAGCCTCTGGACCAAATAAACAGGTAAATGCATAGCCACAGGCTTTTTGGGGATGTGGCTCCCAGGCTCAGCCCAAAGATATTCACCATGAGAGAGGCTACTTTCAGTGATGAACTAGGCACTTACTAAAATGAAAGGCCTTGCAGTGCAAAGCCTGTTACTCTATGAACTGAGATTCCTATTATACCCTGGTGATAGAAAAAGCTCCCTGTAAAATTGGGTCATAAATAGAAGCTTCCTTGTTAAAATGGAAATTGTATTTACAAGACTGAGCTTATTCTCTTTCCACTGGAGTGTCACCGTTCCATGAGGAAATAACTACAGTGCTTGTCATTGAGGTTAACTTGCCAAAAGCTTCAGAAATGCCTCTTGCTCAACAGCAACTAGATGGAGGATGATCAGTGCTCTCAAAACAAGAAAAGCAATAGGCTTTCTTTACCGATGAAGTGAACATGTGGTATAACAGAGCCAGACAATGGATAGCTACAGTCTATCAGCCCTATTCAAACACTCCCCTTTCCATACAGGAGACAGACCAAAACGTCTAATGAACTGATCTTTGTGTAATATTTCTAGCAATATAGGATGCCCTTGACAAATATTTTTCTAAGGTTTATGTTTTCTTTTCTCTTTGTCAGTGGTTAATGAGGTAGGAACTTTGGAAAATTAGGGCTGGAATGTAAGTATAAGGCTAAGAAAATTTGAGTAAGAATATGGGGAAGATCACCGCATTGGCTCCTACTCCTACACCAAGATGTACCATATCTCAGCTTATACTACATAAATCCCATTGGAGGAATGATACAACCTTAAAACTGATGAACTAACCAAACAACCAAATAGGTAAGACTCTTAAAGGAAAGTGAATCTCCAGAACTTTGGGATAAGCCACCCTACCTCTCCTTTCTATCAGTGGTCCCAGGAGAACTCAGGACATTTGGCCACAGTGGATTTACAAAAAAAATGATTTTTAATAGAGAAGTATATTGAACAGAAAGATACTTACCAAAACATTGGAGACTGTGTCACACACCAGCAATCTAGGTACTGAGTCTATCAAATGGGAGGAGAAATTTACAAAGAAGGGCCATACCACAACTGGAAAATGAACTGCATTGGGCCTCTCTCTGCAGCAGCAAGAGCCATCAAATATGCCTAATAAGGATGTACACCTACAGGGGCCTTCTATTGGCTTACCCATCCTAGGCACCAACCTCTGCTAATGTTATTGAGGGATTAATAAAGGAGGTTACACAGCTTTTGCATAGTGCCACATGATTTATAATCAGATCAACATTTCCACTTCACTCCAAAGCAAAGGCAACAACAGACATTACAAAATAAAACTGTTGGGTTTTTCACCTCCCCTGTGGTCCTACAGGAGTGGGTATCATAGACATCCTGGGCTTTTAAAATAAGAACTATGGACACAACATAAAGGTAAATGGACTCCCAATATATAAAAACTACAGTCCATATTCTTGATTACATTAAATTCAAAGCACTATGGCATGACTACATCATATTTAAATGAACAACAAATGAGAACAAAGATATCATGCTTCTAATATAAACTGAAGCTTGTGATTGGTGCAATCAAATTAACAACACTGTAATCCACAGCCAATATTCACAAACATTATGTGCCCACAGGGATAAAATTATAGCCCTTACTAATACCCGGGATGATAAATATAAACCCTCCCAATAATGTACACCTATTGCACAGTTGGCCTCTTTTCCTGTTAATTATAATGATTATACTCCCTTTGGTGTAAGTCCCATTTATTTATTTATTTATTTTTATTTTTATTTTTTGAGATAGAGTCTCACTCTGTCACCTAGGCTGGAGTGCAGTGGCACAATCTCAGCTCACTGCAACCTCTGCTTCCTAAGTTCAAATGATTCTCCTGCCTCAGCTTCCCAAGTAGCTGGGATTACAAGCACACACCACCACGCCCAGCTAATTTTTTGTATTTTTAGTAAAGATGGGGTTTCACCATGTTGACCAGGCTGGTCTAGAACTCCTGACCTCAGGTAATCCACCCACCTTGGCCTCCCAAAGTGCTGGGATTACAGGCGTGAGCCACTGTGCCCAGCCCCCAACTCCTGTTTATTTAGGCAAAAAGAAATTGCACTGACAATGTGGACTTTCTCCCTGGATGCTAATCAAGGTAAACGTGGATGACAATATATACAACATAGCATTACCTGGACCAAGGCTTTTCTAAAACCTCAAGGGTTACAATCAGCTTGTGCATTCCTTCCTAACCGGGCCTCACAATACCAACAGCAAATTTTGCATAACACTCAATGCAAGTCTGTTCTGCAAAAATTGCAATTCTGGCTGCCCACTGTAAACAGCAGAGCTCTTGGATATCACAACAAAGACTATTCTTATGAAAAACATTTTACATCCAATGGAGATATCTATGCTCTGCATGGGTGTTTTTTCACCCAAATTGACAACCACTTGCATAAAGCTATTACAAAATATATCAGACCTACCAAGATCATCATTAATAAGTAAGTATTGGAGAAATATTTGAAAGAAATTACCTCTCAGTTTTACTCTTCTGAGTACTCCTTTAAAAAGTACATGCCCCACCCACAGGTGATAGAAACAGTAATGAGAATGTCTGTAATGAAGGTAACCTGTGGGGAAATTTATTGGTGTAGTCACACAGCCACCTCCCATACAACGAACCCTGAGGCTATTAAAGATATACAAATGATTGCTTTAGAAAAGTTTCCCTTAGAATTGAGGAAATGAAGCAAGTGGTCCCCCATTGAAATACAGCTGTAATAAACAGGGAAAGAAATAGGTGAAGTATATAGCACAATTGTATATGTTTTAAAAAACTTGGTCCATCTGTGAGCATCCCACATATGAGCACCCCATAGTTCAGGATCTAACTTGGTGCATGGCTAAATTAACAACTTTTTTTTCAAACCAAGACAGCAGCTGTGAAGTTTATCCCCTGCTCATGAAAACACACCAGTATTATTGGCAATCAACAAGAAACTCAATAACCAATAAATACTAACCTGAATAAAAAGTATCACACAATTGCCCACCAAACCAAACCTGCATCTAGCCTTAGCCACAGTAATACCTTGAACTGACTGCTGGGCTTGCTTCCAGCTATCCAATTTTAGCACAGTTAGCATAATACCTCTCCCCTTACTAGGTTCCCCAGTAAGCCCCACTTGTCAAAATAAGCCTATTCTCCTAATCATGGACATCCAAAAACAACATTATGGACAATGGTAGCCTGAGTCCATACCTATCAGGGGAAACCAGCCCCTGATATTCAACATGAGTTCTTTTCTATTTTCCCTAAGTGTCAGCAGGTCTTAGAAATAAAGGGAAAGAGTACAAAAGAGAGAAATTTTGAAGCTGGGTGTCTGGGGGAGACATCACATGTCGGCAGGTTCCGTGATGCCCCCCAAGCCACAAAACCAGCAAGTTTTTATTAGTGATTTTCAAAAGGGGAGGGAGTGTATGAATAGGGTGTGGGTCACAGAGATCACACGCTTCACAAGGTAATAAAATATCACAAGGCAAATGGAGGCAGGGTGAGATCACAGGACCGGGGCGAAATTAAAATTGCTAATGAAGTTTTGGGCACGCATCGTCATTGATAACATCTTATCAGGAGACAGGGTTTGAGAGCAGACAACCAGTCTGACCAAAATTTATTAGGCGGGAATTTCCCCATCCTAATAAGCCTGGGAGCGCTATGGGAGACCGGGGCTTATTTCATCCCTTATCTACAACCATAAAAGACAGACAATCCAAAGCGGCCATTTCAGAGACCTCTCCTTGGGAATGCACTCTCTTTCTCAGGGATGTTCCTAGCTGAGAAAAAGAGTTCAGCAATATTTCTCCTATTTGCTTTTGGAAGAAGAGAAATATGGCTCTGTTCCACCCAGCCCACAGGCAGCCAGACTTTAACGTTATCTCCCTTGTTCCCTGAACATCGCTGTTACCTGTTCTTTTTTCAAGGTGCCCAGATTTCATATGGTTTAAACAATTTGTGCAGTTAACGCAATCATCACAGGGTCCTGAGGCGACATTCATCCTCAGTTTAGGAAAATGACTGGATTAAGAGATTAAAGACAGACATAGGAAATCACAAGAGTGGTGATTGGGGAAGTGATAAATGTCTATGAAGTCTTCACAATTTATGTTCAGAGACTGCAGTAAAGACAGACGTAAGAAATTATAAAAGTATTAATTTGGGGAACTAATAAATTCCCATGAAACCTTCACAATTTATGTTCTTCTGCCATGGCTTCAGCCGGTCCCTCCATTCGGGGTCCCTGACTTCCCGCAACACATAGCAATTTAATTAATCTAGGTGCTGAATGCAAAGTGGGTAGCATGTAAACTTGTTTGACTGTAATAGTATATGCTCCTATTAACACCACCTGGAATTGGATTAAGCCACACAAACTTACCTTAACAGAAAAAAAGAAGAGAGGGAAGGAACCTGGTGGGCCTGCAAAGGAATTAATTGGCTACTCCTATCACAAACTTATCCTCGTCCAACCCTGGGTGAATTGTACTTAGCAGTATATCACCTAAGTACTTGCCCCCAAAACCCATACTAGGTATAACTCTCCAATGACACAAATGAGCTTTTCAAGTAGTTCTCCTGGTACTCACCACCTTAGGATCACTATTTTGGTAGCTGTAAAATCATCATATGTGCAACCCAAGACTGAAACTCTTGGTTGGATCTCATATACTAGAGTGCATGGTATTAGATAAACTTATATCCCTAGATACTTATTAGCTGCTAAAGGAGGAGTCTGTGCACTTAACACACCGTGCTGCATGTGGGTAGATAACACTCACTAATTGTTACAGATTGCCAGGGACATGCATTAAAGGGGGTCACAGCATTGTTCTACAGATTAAACAGATGAAACAAATAAAAATCTTATCCGCTTCTGATCTATTTTTGCTGGATTCCTCCACCCCACCCCTGCTAAGTGGGCAGATTGGCTGCAGACAGCTATTATGATTGAATGATTAATATTGGTGAATTACTGTGATTAATTTTAATTGTATTGTTATTTTTAAAAATAATAAAAATATCTTTTTTATATTTACAAAATAGAATAGTTTTACTCTACCTCCTAAATTATGATAGTGATCAAATAAAGTTATATATATACACACTATATATACACACTATATATATACACACTATATATATATACAC